>NW_025413728.1:0-2054 GCF_002201575.2 Neomonachus schauinslandi
CTGTAATTCTCCTTTTTGATGGGGTCTTTGTCTGGTTTTGGGATCAAAGTAATGCTGGCCTCATAAAATGAGTTAGGAAATTTTCCTTCTGTTTCGATTTTTTGGAACAGTTTCAGAAGAATAGGTATTAAGTCTTCTTGAAATGTTTGGTAGAATTCCCCTGGGAAGCCATCTGGCCCTGGGCTTTTGTTTTTTGGGAGATTTTTGATGACTGCTTCAATTTCCTTGGTGGTTATAGGTCTGTTATAGGCAGGTTTTCTCTTTCTTCCTGGTTCAGTTTTGGTAGTTGATACATCTCTAGGAATGCATCCATTTCTTCCAGGTTATGTAATTTGCTGGCATAGAGTTGCTCATAATATGTTCTTAGAATTGTTTGTATTTGTTTGGTGTTGGTTGTGATCTCTCCTCTTTCCTTCATGATTTTGTTGATTTGGGTCATTTCTCTTCTCTTTTTGATAAGTCTGGCCAGGGGTTTATCAATCCTGTTAATTCTTTCAAAGAACCAGCTCCTAGTTTCATTGATCTGTTCTACTGTTCTTTTAGTTTCTATTTCATTGATTTCTGCTCTGATCTTTATTATTTCTCTTCTCCTGCTGGGTTTAGGCTTTATTTGCTGTTCTTTCTCCAGCTCCTTTAGGTGTAGGGTTAGGTTGTGTACTTGAGACCTTTCTTGTTTCTTGAGAGAGGCTTGTATTGCTAAATACTTTCCTCTTAGGACTGCCTTGGCTGCATCCCAAAGATTTTGAATAGTTGTGTTTTCATTTTCATTGTTTTCCATGTATTTTTTTAATTCTTCTTTAATTTCCTGGTTGACCCATTCATTCTTCAGTAGGATGCTCTTTAGCCTCCATGTATTTGAGTTCTTTCCAACTTTCCTCTTGTGATTGAGTTCTAGTTTCAAAGCATTATGGTCTGAAAAAAGGCAGGGAATGATCCTAATCTTTTGGTACCGGTTCAGACCTGATTTATGACCTAGGACGTGATCTATTCTGGAGAATGTTCCATGGGCACTAGAGAAGAATGTGTATTCCGTTGCTTTGGGATGGAATGTTCTGAATATATCTGTGAAGTCCATTTGGTCCAGTGTGTCATTTAAAGTCTTTATTTCCTTGTTGATCTTTTGCTTAGATGATCTGTCCATTTCAGTGAGGGGGTTGTTAAAGTCCTCCACTATTATTGTATTGTTGTCGATGTGTTTCTTTGCTTTTGTTATTAATTGGCTTATATAATTGGCTGCTCCCATGTTAGGGGCATAGATATTTACAATTGTTAGATCTTCTTGTTGGATAGACCCTTTAAGTAGGATATAGTGTCCTTCCTCATTCTTACTACAGTCTTTGGTTTAAAATCTAATTTGTCTGACATAAGGATTGCCACCCCAGGTTTCTTTTGGTGTCCATTAGCATGGTAAATGGTTTTCCACCCCCTCACTTTCAATCTGGGGGTGTCTTTGGTTCTAAAATGAGTCTCTTGCAGACAGCATGTCGATGGGTCTTGTTTTTTAATCCAGTCTGATAGCCTGTGTCTTTTGATTGGGCCTTGAGCCCATTTACATTCAGGGTAACTATTGAAAGATAGGAATTTAGTGCCATTGTATTGCCTGTAAGGTGACTGTTACCGTATATTGTCTGTGTTCCTTTCTGGTCTATGTTGCTTTTAGGGTCTCTCTTTGCTTAGAGGACCCCTTTCAAGATTTCTTGTAGGGCTGGTTTTGTGTTTGCAAATTCCTTTAGTTTTTGTTTGTCCTGGAAGCTTTTTATCTCTCCTTCAATTTTCAATGACAGCCTAGCTGGATATAGTATTCTTGGCTGCATATTTTTCTCGTTTAGTGCTCTGAATATATCCTGCCAGTCCTTTTTGGCCTGCCAGGTCTCTGTGGATAGGTCTGTTGCCAGTCTAATGCTTCTACCATTGTAGGTTACATATCTATTCTCCTGAGCTGCTTTCAGGATTTTCTCTTTGTCTATGAGACTCGTAAGTTTTACTATTAGATGTCGGGGTGTTGACCTATTTTTATTGATTTTGAGAGGGGTTCTCTGTGCTTCCTGGATTTT
>NW_025413729.1:0-2054 GCF_002201575.2 Neomonachus schauinslandi
TGGCTTTCTTTTGACATCCCTTTGTATAATAAATATTTCTCTGTCCCCTCACTTTCAATCTGCAGGTGGCTTTAGGTCTAAAATAAGTCTCTCATAGGCAGCATATAGATGGGCCATGTTTTTTAATCCATTTTGTTACCCTATGTCTTTTGATTGGAATGTTTAGTCCATTTACATTAAAAGTAATTATTGATAGATATGTATTTATTTCTATTTTATTAGCTGTTTTGTGGTTGTTTCTGAAGATTTTTCTCTGATCCTTTTTTTTGTGTTTCCTGTTTTATGGTTTGCTGGTTTTCTTTAGTGATATATTTGGATTTCTTTCTCTTTATTCTTTCCATATTTATTAGTTTTTGATTTGTGGTTACCATTAGGTTGGAAAATAGCATCTTCAGCATATAACCATCTATATTAAAGATGTTGATGTCGTTTTGAGTTTGAACCCATTCTTCACTCCTGTTCTCCGCACACTTTAGATGTCATATTTCACATCCTTTTATTTTGAGTTCCTTGACTGATTTTTTTTATAAAATACTAATTTTTACTGCTTTTGTGTTTCCTACTTTCTTACTGTCACTTTTGGTCTTTCCTTTCCACTCAAAGAATCCCCTTTAACATTTCTGAGTTCCCTAAGTCTGTTCTCGTTTTGCATAATTCTTTTTTTCTCCCTTTTGTTCAGCTTGATTACTCTCCACTACTCTGTCTTCTAGGTCATTAATTTGTTTTCTGCTTCTTCCAGCCTGTTGTTCCTTCCACCATGCATGTTTCTCATTTCATTTATGGTACTTTTACCTCTGCTATGTTATACCTTGTATCTGTATTAAGGGTCTCATTCATGTCTTTCACTCTTTCCTCAAGTCCAGTGAACATCTTTATGATCACTACTTTAAATTCTCTATCAGGCCTGTTACTTATATCTGTTTTGCTTAGATCTCCTGCCGTGGCCTTGTCCTCTGTTCTTTCATTCTGTCTTCTCATTCAGTCTAAGTCTCTGTGCTTGTTTCTCTGTGTTAGGAAAGTCAGCTGTGTCTCCTGTTCTTGAGGGTAGTGGCCTTATATAGAAGAGGTCCTGTAGTGCCCTGCTGTGTAGCGTCCCTGTGCCCCAGGGCCTCGCACTTCCAGGAGTGTCTCCTGTGTGTACTATGGGCACTTGCTGCTGTGTCCTGGCTGCTTTATCCTTCAGGCCAGTCATCTGCAGAGGCTCTCTTTGCCTGCTGTGGACAGTTTTTGGTCCCTGGTCTGAATGTGGCAAATTTTAATGAGGTGTGCCCCGACCTGTTTGTGAAATAAGACCTGTCACCACTGCCACTGGAACTGAGAGTCTGCAAAATTCCCTCTTGGGGAGGCGCAGTGTTGGTAGAGGTTGGGGCTGGTCTTCTGGGGGAAGGGGTGTGTAGTACTGGGCCTTAGGCAATCCTGACTGCAAAGTGCGTTTTCACTGGAGTATGGAGGATGGGGCTTGGTGTAAGCAAGTTAGGTAGCAAATGTCTACACTGTGCTGGTTCCTACAGGTGGTCCTGTGCTTACGCTGAAGGGCAAGGGAGGGAAATGGCAACAGCCAATTTACTTGTTCTTGGCAGGGTCTCTCCATGAACACTCTCTCTGGGACACCCTCTGACTTGAGCAAATAACCTCCCCACTGTGTGCCCCAGGCACTCTTCACATCACGGTTTCCATGCCTTGCGTCCACAGGTTGTTTATCTGCCTTCTCTCCAAGAGTAGTGCAATGCCCTCCAGGCTCTATCCTGGCCACACCTGCTAATCTTTAAAACTCCAGGCTTTAAGTCCCACTGCTTACCAGAATCCATGGAATTTGGCCCATTTAGCTTTCCAAGCCAATTTCTATGGGAATTGGTTTTCCTTGTGTTCTCTCCTGTTAGTCTGTCTCTCACCCTTCCCCACCACCACAGCTCCTTCCCACTGCTGCAGCCATGTTTCTGCCTAAACCCTATCTCTGCACTTCCTACTTTCTTCAGTGTGTCCTCTTCTCTACCTTTAGCTGTGGAGTTTGTTCTGGCAGTGTTCAGATTGATTTCTGGAGTATTTAGGATGAT
>NW_025413730.1:0-2054 GCF_002201575.2 Neomonachus schauinslandi
CTGTGAAGTCCCTGCCATGTTGAAGTTGTCCTGTGTGGACACAACACTCTATGAACGAGGAGTTTATGTAAGTGGCTTAATTTTTCTCCTTGTCCCTTCCTCCCTAATCCTTGCTTCTTATGTCCAAATTCTCCTTACTGTTCTTCAAATGAAATCATCAGAAGCACGGAAAAAGTCATTTTCTACCTGTTCCTTCCACATGATTGTGGTCACAATGTACTATGGGCCATTTATTTTCACATACATGAGACCCAAATCATACCACGCTCCGGGCCAGGACAAATATTTGGCAATATTCTATACCATCCTCACACCCACACTGAACCCTATCATCTACAGTTTTAGGAATAAAGATGTTCTGAAGGCAATGAAAAATATGCTCAAAGTAACTTTCTCCATTAAAGATAGTAATAAAAATGCTTGAAGCATGTGTTTTCTATATCAATATTCAATGCTTAGAGATTATCCATTAGTCATATCTTTAGAAAGAAAATCAAAGTTTCTATCCATCAAGAGTGAAAAGTGGATTTTTCCAAACCTCCAATGAAAATAAAAAAATTTTTTACAGGTATTTGTTTTATAAATACATACATCCAGAAATGTACTGTTTCCTCCCATGAAAAATTCTAAGAACTTATAAAAATTGACTTTTATAATACAATCACGTTATATGGGATCTACCCATATAACTTTTGTATTTCATGAAACAGTAAAATTATAATTCCAAGGTTACAAGCAGTTATCAAAAATTCATAAAAATTTATAGGCAAAATGGGTGTAGGTGTTCAAGAGGTAAAAATTCTAGTTATATGATACATAAGTTAAAAATAAGTAAGTCCTGTGATGTAATTAATGTAGAGCATAGTGACTGTAGTTAACAATGGTCTGTTGTATATAAGAAAGTGGCTGAGAGTGTAGGTTTTAGTAGTTCTCATCATAACAAAATGAATTGTAGCTCTGTGTGGTGACAGATGATAACTAAACTTATTTTGATAATTATTTTATAATATATAGATATATCAAATTTTTATGCAGTACACCTAAGAACAGTAGAATTATATCAATTATACCTCAATAAAACAGAAACATAAACCAATGTATTTTAGTATTTAATAAATCATATAATTATGTATTTTAATATACTAATACATTATGTAACTTATTTGATATACTCAATGCATTAAATATTATTCAGTAAGAATAACATTTATTAAGAGTTATTTAAGAACTAGCATTCAGTTTCTATTAATATGAGTTCTAAATCATGAAAACACTTCCATTTGAAATCCACCATCCCTGTTTTCTTGCACAATGATGTAAACAAATATTGCATGTAAGAACCTCCATACATCAATTGCATCCCTGTCCTATTACCCCTGGATCTTTTTTGTATTGTGAATGTCTGAGTGAGAGGGCTACACCTCTGTACAGAGAAAGTGAGGTAGAGGGGCCAAAAACAATCCAGCAGGCACAAGCAATTTCTGTTTTTGCTCCCTTTCAAACTTAATTGAGAGGGAATTTGGGAAACAAAATGTCAGAACTACATTAAATCACAAACCAGTACAACGACATGCATCACTCTGCCCTCACCTGGAAGTTTCGAAGAAAAAAAACAAAACTTTTCGGAACTCCACTTGAAATATCCATTGTTCATTGAAAAGTTTGTTTTGAAACCTTTGTTACTGAAGTGAGAAATATATATACATACACTTATATACACATTAGTTGTGGTACAATGAAAGTACTCATCCTTTCTAGAAGCAAACACAAAATATTTAATGTGTGTATTAAAATTGTGCCTTGTTTTAGGTATACATATAGGGTTACATTTTGTAACATTTTTAGCATTTTATCCTAAAAATTAGTGCAAAGAAAAAAAAATATTTTTTAAGACTTTGTTTATTTTTTAAGACTTTGTTTGTTATTAATTGCCTTATATAAGTAGTTGCTCCCATGTTAGAGGCATACATATTTACAACTGTTAGATCTTCTTGTTGGATAGACCCGTTAAGTAGGATATAGTGTCCTTCCTCATCTCTTATTACAGTCTTTGG
>NW_025413731.1:0-2053 GCF_002201575.2 Neomonachus schauinslandi
GGAGGGAGGAGGGGAAGGAGAGGGAGGGAGGATGGAGGGAAGGAGAGAGGGAGAAGGAGGGGGAGAGGGAAGAAGGGGAGAGGGGAGGGAAAGCCAGGGATTTGCTTGCTGCACCTGGGATACTGTCCGACAGGTGAGACGGGTCCCTGCGTGATCCCAGGGTGAAAGACGGCGAGCCCGAGAATGAGGAGGTGGGGCGGGTGGACCAGCCAGCAGGGGTGTCAGAGGGCCTCCCCCACACTCCCCAGGGTCTAGCCCCGGTGTGTCTGTAAATGGGCCCAAGGCTCACCCCACCCAGGCCTGTCTCCCCTGCAAGCTCTGTATTTTGACTCGTCTTTCCAGTGGCGGGAGGCACTGAACCTCTTCCGTCGTCGCCGTCGCCGTGGGGTGCCTGCCACTTGCCCTTGCTCGCGGCACCTCCCCCTCCCCCAGCCCCCGGGTCCCCTGCCCCCACCCCCACCCTCCCAGGGCTCCCGCTGCATCCTGGAACTGCTCTGTGAATTTTGCAGAAAGGGCATGGAACAGAAGTGAACTTTCTAGAACTGGCCTGCCCCAATGCCTCCTTCCTGGTTTTCTTATGCCAGCTGGCCGGGCGTGGACTTCTGGGTTGGAAAGGACCATCCGAACCCCAGGCCTGGGACACGCACTGCTGACTGCGTCCGATGTCCGTCTGATCCTGGGGATCCACCTGCCCACAGGATGCTCTGGATGGTGGAAAACAAAACTCACCCAGTGGGGCTTCAAGCAGACACACGCTCCCTGTTTTAAATCAGACACACAGCAGGAACAGAAGAGCCCTACAGGGCCCCGGGGGATCCCAGCCTCCTCTACTTCTGCTCTGTCATCCCTCATGGTGGCCTCTGTGCCCTTGCTCCCTGAGCTTCCGTTCCAGGCAGGAAGGGGTGGGAGGGCGGTGGTGCCCAGCAGATGGGCCTTCTCCTGGCAAGCAAGCTCTGTGTTCCTATTAGAGAAGGGTATTCATCACTACACCCTGTGGCCAAAACTGTCAGGGGGCCGCCAGGCCTGGGAGACGGACCCCCATTTCTGGGGCTTTATCTTTCCAGTTTTGGTCAAAGAGGAGTTTTTATTCCTTTGCCATATTTTCACTTCCAACACTTCCCTTTGGTCCTTGTTGTCTTCTTTCTGTAGATTCCATTCTTGCTGTGCGTAACTCCTTCACTTGTCTTTCTAAAGATCCCTTCTGGGCCTTGAATTGTTTCTACTTCTTCCAGTGTCGTGTTCCAGTGCATCTTCCGAGAGGGCTTCTGTGAACGTTTTCACTTCCGTCTAAAGCCCCTGAGATCCGGGAAGCGGGGGAGCCTGCCCACACTGACGGCAGGACAGAGGCGCTGGCTTGGAGGTGTCCTCCCCGCCCCGTTCGGAGAAGCGGACAGAAGCCCAAGAAGAAGAAGGGTGTGGCCTGGATTTTCGAAGAATCCCCTTGGCCTCCGCAGTAGTGAGACGCACACACAAGGTGGCGAGGGAATGTTCTTCACAGGACAGGGGCAGGAATTGGGAAACCCCCCTCACTCAGGGGTAACCGCTGTTGGAGCAGAGCATCCGTGCCTGCCGGGACCACTGGCCTCGGGGTGGCTGCTCCCCAGTCAGAGAAGAAGACACGCCTGCACAGCACACAGAAAAGGCAGTGACCACCCGCACCCAGGACCCACCTGGGCATCCCCGGAGGGGCCAACAGGTGCATCCGTGACCCTGTCCCAGGTCAGGAAATGAGGGCCCCAAAGAGCTCGTTGGCAGTGTGGAATCATCCTGTGGGTGAGTGCCTGTGTTATGGGGAGAACCACGGGGTCCTGCCCAGGTGACACCCTGGGGTGGCCCTACCGTACCCTCAAGGGTTTGTTCGCAGAGATGGATCTGGTTAAAGATGCAGAGCATTGGGGTTGGGAGGCCCTCTCTCCTCCTCCCCTTCTTCCTCCCTCCTCTGTCCTCCCCCTCTCTTCCCCCTCCCTCCTCTGCCCTCCTCCTCCCCCTCTCTTCCCCTCCCCTCCCTCCTCCCCCTCCTCCCCTCGTCCAAGATCGGAACACCCATCATCCC
>NW_025413732.1:0-2053 GCF_002201575.2 Neomonachus schauinslandi
AAGACCATTTCTGTGCTCTAGGACTAGGGTTACAGTTCCGCAGAAATAACTCAGTATTTATGTGAATAAAATGTGATTGCCTTAAAAAGAGAGAGAGAGAAAAACTTAAACAAAACAACATCCCACTAAACTGTTAAAATGATTAGTGTAGTCCTAAATTAAATTTTATCCCTAACTCATATTTTAGTCCTAAAGTCAAATTTTAGTCCTAAATTCAAATTTTAGTCTTAAATTCAAATTTTAGTCCTAAATTCACATTTTAGTCCTAAGTACATATTTTAGTTCTGAATACATATTTTAGTCCTAAATTCATATTTTACTTCTAAATTCATAGCATTAGTTTAGTCTTAAAATTATAGATAGAGGAAAACTTAGGAATTTGCAAGCATTTCTTCCTTGTTCTGCAATTTTTTTCTTCTTAGCCTTTGTTGTTTTGTTTAAGATACTGTTTGTTGTTTAACATTTATGAATTTTATGCAGTCAAAATACAAAGTTTTCTCCTGATAACAAGCATACACTCCCATGCACGTGGGCATGCGCACATGCACTCACCCCAAGATGCAAATCTAGACTACTGTAGTTGTTTTATGAATTCATATTTTAGTCCTTAATTCTTATTTTAGTCCTAAATTCATGGGATTAGTTTAATCTTAAACTTCTAGATAGGAAAGCTTAAGAATCTGCAACCATTTCTTCCTTGTTCCGTGATTTTTTTCTTAATCTTTGTTGTTTTGTTTAAGATATTATTTATTGTTTAACACTTATGTATTCTAAGCAGTCAAAATACAAAGTTTTCTCCCGATGCACGTGTACGCGTGCACACGCACATGCCCCAGGATGCAGAATCTAGACTATTGTAGTTGTGAGTACCTGAAAATGTAAAAATAGAACTGACAATTTCATTAATTGCTTGTAGATAAATAAGTTACTGAAAGGAAAAAAACGTGTGTGTGTAATGTGTAAAGAGAGGAAAGTCTCCTTGATCTTCTGCACAGAGAGCAGAGTGTCCCGATGGACCAGGGAAGATCCCAGGCAGGAGCGCTTCTCCCACAGGGTCTGGAGGAAGACGCCCGGGGACATTCCCCAGCTGCAGCAGGGAGTAGGGCAGGACCAAGGAGGGGGCTCCCAGCCTCCAGCCACAGGGGGAGGCGGTCCCACCCCTGGGCCTGGAGGGAGGACAGGGAAGTGGCATCTGCTGAGCCCAGTGGGGGGCTGTCCCAGGAATGGGGCAAAGTACCCCCTCTGCCCTCCAGGCCTCAATGGACTGCTGGTGCAGGGTCGCCCCCAGAGGGCCTGGAGAGCAGACAGGAGTCAGCCTCGGGCACAGGGCAGACAGAAGAGGGTCCAGGAGCAATTTGGAGAAGGACCCGCACTCATGACTCTATTTGACCCAAAGTGTGCCTGTGTGTGTTACTGCCTGCATTCGCACCCACATATGTAGTGAGAATCTCTGCAGCTTCTACGATGTCTTTGGCACTGGGCCGCCGTGGCTCTCTAACTGTCCCTGCTACAGGCTGGGGTGGGGTGGCAGGGCAGGGGGGCTCTCTGGAGGAGGCGGCCTCTGAGCTGAACACTGATGGATAAGCAGCGGTTATCAGTGGTGCTTTCACACTTGAAAGAGCGTGTGAAAATCTTGGAGACCTTGTCACAGAAAGATTTTGATTTCAGGTTGTGGAGCTGAGAGCCTGCATGGACCCCACGTGAGCTCTATGCTGGGACCAGACATGGAGTAGGAAGGATCCTTAGATGATGATGGGCTAGGAGTGGGGGCAGGTGGATGGCGCAAAGTCATTTCCGGCAGAAGGCACACACAGGCAAAAACACGGGACACAAAACAGCCTAGTCTGGTGAGCAAGGCACGGTTGTGCAGTTAGCTTTCTGGAGCCCAGAAACTCAACACTGGGAGGGTGGGGACAGGAGTCGGAATAGATGCACACCCTGTGCACATGTACTGTTCCCAATTATGCTGTCCAGGGCTCCTGTCCTAACGGGCAATCTTGTCCCGTGAGAGAACCTCTCTCCTGACTCACAAGCACCTAGAATACTCTAATCT
>NW_025413733.1:0-2053 GCF_002201575.2 Neomonachus schauinslandi
TTTTTTTTTTTTAAAGATTTTATTTATTTATTTGACAGAGACAGAGATAGCCAGAGCAGGAACACAAGCAGCGGGAGGGGGAGAGGGAGAAGCAGGCTTCCCCCCGAGGAGGGAGCCCGATGTGGGACTCGATCCCAGGACCCTGGGATCATGACCTGAGCTGAAGGCAGATGCTTAACGACTGAGCCACCCAGGCGCCCTAGAGTAATTGTTAATAGAAGTTTCTTATGATTCCTTGTAATTTTGTATTATCTGTTGCTATGTCTCCTCTTTCATTTTTAATTTTGTTTATTTGATTTTTGTCCTTGTGTATCTAACAACAACAAAAAATAATTTTATCTTTTCAAAACCAGCTGTTAGTTTACTGATGTTTTCTATTGCATTTGTGTTCTTGATTGCATTTCTTTCTTTTTTTTTTTTAAGATTTTTATTTATTTGACAGAGAGAGACACAGTGAGAAAGGGAACACAAGCAGGGGGAGTGCGAGAGGGAGAAGCAGGCTTCCCGTGGAGCAGGGAGCCTGATGCAGGGCTCGATCCCAGGACCCTGGGGTCATGACCTGAGCCAAAGGGAGACGCTTAACGATTGAGCCATCCAGGCACCCCAATTGCATTTATTTCTGAGGTAATTTTTATTTCTTCTTTCTTCTGGTAACTTGGGGTTAGTATGTTCTTCTTTTGTTAGTTTTTGAGGTATATAAATTTATTTATTTGAAATATTTATTTTTTTATTGATGTAGGCTTTTAAAAAATATTGTATTTATTTATTTGACAGAGAGAGTACAAGCAGGGGGAGCAGCAGAGGGAGAGGGAGAAAAAGGCTCTCTGCGGAGCAGGGAGCCTGATGTGGGACTTGATCCCAGGACCCTGGGATCATGGGATCATGACCTGAGCTGAAGACAGAGGTTTAACTGACTGAGCCACCCAGGCGCCCCTTAATGTAGACTTTTATTGCAAGAAACTATTCTGTTAGAAATCCTTTTGCTGCATTATGTATATCATATTATATATTATATATACATATACATTATATATAATCTCAAATTATATTTTTGACCCATAGGTTGTTCAGGAGTGTGTTTGTATTTCGTATATTTGTAAATATTGCTTCTGCTATTGACTTCTATTTTCCCACCTATGGGATCAGAAAATATACTTGATATAGTCAGTTCTTATATGAGTTAAAACTTGTTTTATGGCCTAATATATAATATATCCTAGAGAATGTTCCATGTGGATTTGAGAAAAAAAATTGTGTATTGTTCTGATGTAAGACTGAAAATTCTTTATATGTCTGTTAGGTCCATTCTGTCTAAAGCATTGTACAAGTCAGTGGTTCCCTTAATGATTTTTCTCCCTGGATGATCCACCCATTGCTGAAAATGGGGTTTAAGTCACCTACTCCTATTGTATTGTGTCAATTTCACTCTTCATATCGGCTAATATTGGCTTTCCATGTATATCTGTGTGTTTCTATATTGTGTACATACACAACTCTTTATTATTAGCTATTGAACTTTTTTCTCTTGTGCCAGATTTTGACTTAAAGCATATATTCTCTTATATAAGCATATGTTTTCCTGCTATGTTTTGACCATTATTCGCATGGAAACTCTTCCGTCACCCTTTCAGTTTTACCCGATGTATTTCCTTAGAGATAAAGTTTGTCTCTCATACAGAGCATATTGTTGGATATTGGTATTTTGGTACTTTATCCATTCAGTCACTCTACATCTTTTGATTGGAGAATTTACTTATCGGGGCACCTGGGTGGCTCAGATGATTAAGCGTCTGCCTTCGACTCAGGTCATGATCCCAGGGTCCTGGGGTCGAGCCTCACATCGGGCTCCTGGCTCAGCGGGGAGCCTGCTTCTCCCTCTCCCTCTGCCTCTCTCCCTGCTCATGCTCTCTCTCTCCCTCTCTGTATCTCTGTGTGTCAAATGAATAAATAAAATCTTTTTAAAAAATTTACTTATTTATTTATTTATGAGAGAGGGCACAAGCAGGGGAAGGACAGAGGGAGAGAGAGAATCTCCTGATGAAGGGCTTGATCT
>NW_025413734.1:0-2053 GCF_002201575.2 Neomonachus schauinslandi
TTTTTGACTTGATTATTTGTTTTTTGGGTGTTGAGTTTGAGAAGTTCTTTATAGATCTTGGATACCAGCCCTTTATCTGTAGTGTCATTTGCAAATATCTTCTCCCATTCTGTGGGTTGCCTCTTTGTTTTGTTGACTGTTTCCTTTGCTGTGCAGAAGCTTTTTATCTTGATGAAATCCCAAAAGTTCATTTTTGCTTTTGTTTTCACTAGCTTTTGGAGATGTATCTTGAAAGAAGTTGCTGTGGCTGATGTCAAAGAGGTTACTGCCTATGTTCTCTTCCAGGATTTTGATGGATTCTTGTGTCACATTGAGGTCTTTCATCCATTTTGAATTTATCTTTGTGAATGGTGTAAGAGAACAGTCGAGTTTCATTCTTCTGCATGTGGCTGTCCAATTTTCCCAGCACCATTTATTGAAGAGACTGTCTTTTTTCCATTGCATGTTTTTTCCTGCTTTGTCAAAGATTCTTTGACCATAGAGTTGAGGGTCCATATCTGGGTTCTCTATTCTGTTCCATTGGCCTGTATGTCTGTTTTTGTGCCAGTACCATGCTGTCTTGGTGATCACAGCTTTGTAATATAGTTTGAAATCGGGCAACAGGATGCCCCTAGCTTTGTTTTTCTTTTTCAACATTTCCTTGGCGATTTGGGGACTTTTGTGATTCCATACAAGTTTTAGGATTGTTTGTTCCAGCACTTTGAAAAATGTCATTGGAATTTTGATCGGGATGGCCTTGAAGGTATAGATTGCTCTGGGTAGCATAGACATTTTAACAATGTTTATTCTTCCGATCCATGAGCATGGACTGTTTTTCCATCTTTTTGTGTCTTCTTCAATTTCTTTCATGAGTGTTCTGTAGTTCCTAGAGTATAGATCCTTTACCTCTTTGGTTAGCTTTATTCTGAGGTATCTTACAGTTTTTGATGCTATTGTAAAAGGAATTGTTTCTCTAATTTTTCTTTCTACACTTGCGTTGTTAGTGTATAAGAAAGCAACTGATTTCTGTGCATTGATTTTGTATCCTGCCACATTACTGAATTGCTGTATGAGTTCTAGTAATTTGGAGGTGGAGTCTTTTGGGTTTTCCACATAAAGTATCATGTCATCTGTGAAGAGAGAGTTTGACTTTTTCTTTGCCAATTTGAATACATTTTATTTCTTTTTGTTGTCTGCTTGCTGTTGCTAGGACTTCTAGTACTATGTTGAACAATAGTGGCAAGAGTGGGCATCCTTGACGTGATCCTGATCTTAAGGGAAAGGCTCTCAGTTTTTCCCCATTGAGGATGATATTCACTGTGGGTTTTCATAGATGGATTTTATGAACTTGAGGAATGTTCTCTCTATCCCTATACTCTGAAGAGTTTTAATCAGGAAAGGATGCTGTATTTTGTCAAATGCTTTTTCTGCATCATTTGAGAGGATCATTGGTTCTTCTCCCTCTTATTAATGTGTTCTATCACATTGATTGATTTGCGAATGTTGAACCACCCTTGCATCCTGGGGATAAATCCCACTTGGTCATGGTGGATGATCCTTTTAATGTATTATTGGATCCTATTAGCTAGGATTTTGTTGAGGATTTTGGAATCCATATTCGTCAGGGATATCGGTCTGAAATTCTCCTTTTTGATGGGGTCTTTGCCTGGATTGGGGATTAAGGTAATGGTGGCCTCATAGAATGAGTTTGGAAGTTTTCCTTCTGTTTCTATTTTTTGAAACAGCTTGAGTGGAATAGGTATTATTTCTTCTTTGAATGTTTGGTAGAATTCCCCAGGGAATCCATCAGACCCTGGACTCTTGTTTTGGGGGGGGGGTTTTGATCACTGCTTCAATCTCGTTACTGGTTATTGGCCTATTCAGCTTGTCAATTTCTTCCTGTTTCAGTCCTGGCAGCTTATAGGTTTCCAGGAAGGCCTCCATTTCATCCAGATTGCTCGGTTTATTGGCATATAGTTGTTGATAATAATTTCTAATAATTGTTTCTATTTCCTTGGTGTTAGTCGTGATCTCTCCCCTTTCATTCATAATTTTATTAATTTGGGTCCTTTCT
>NW_025413735.1:0-628 GCF_002201575.2 Neomonachus schauinslandi
CAGTCAAAAGACATAGTCTGTCAGAATGGATTAAAAAAAAAAAAAAAACAAGAGCCATTTATATGCTGCCTATAAGAGACTCATTTTAGCCCTAAAAATACTTATAGTTTGAAAGGAAAGGGATGCAGAAACATCTATCATGAAAATGGTGTCAAAAGAAAGCTGGAGTAGCAATACTTATACTGGACGAAATAGACTTGAAACCGAAGATTGTAACAAGATACAAAAAAGGGCACTATATAATGGTAAAGGGGATAATCCAACAACAAAACATAACAGTTATAAAAGTGCACCCAACATGAGAGCACCCATATCTATAAAATACTTAATAACAAACATTAAGAAACTAATTCATAGTAATACAATAGGAGTAGAGGACTTTAAAACTCCACTTACATCAATGGACAGATCATCCGAACAGGAAATCAACCAGTTGGGGCTTCTGGGTGTCTCAGGCAGTTAAGTGTCTGACTCTTTGTTTAGGCTCAGGGCATGATCTCAGGGTTGTGAGAGGAAGCCCCCGTGTCAGGCTCCACTCATGGAGCCTGCTGAAGATTCTCCCTCTCCCTCTGCCCCACTCTTTAAATAAATAAATAAATAAATAAATAAATAAATAAATAAATAAATA
>NW_025413735.1:728-2053 GCF_002201575.2 Neomonachus schauinslandi
AATGAATGAATGAATGAATGAATGAATGAATGAATGAATGAATGAATGAATAAACAAATAAACAAACAAGGAAACAATGGCTTTGAATGAACACTCCACCAGATGGATTTAACAGAATTATTCAGAGCAGTCCATTCTAAACCAGCAGAATACACATTCTTTTCAAGTGCACATGGTATATTCTGCAGAACAGATCACATATTAGGCCACAAAAAAAGCATCAACAAATTCATAAAGATCAAAGTTATACCATGCATCTTTTTTGACCACAATGCCATAAAACCTAGAAATCAACCACAAGGAAAAATAGACAAACAAAGAAAGAAACAAAACCAAACAAAAGAAAAATTCCAGAAAGTCCAAAAATACATTGGGGTTAAATAGCATGCTACTAAACAATGAATGGGTCAACCAAGTAATCAAAGAACCATTTAAAAAGTCCTTGGAAACAAAAGAAAATGAAGACAATACTCTCCAAAATACATGAGCAAAAGATGTTCTAGGAGGGCAGTTTATAGCAATACAGGCCTACCTCAATAAGTAAGAAAAATCTTAAATAAACACCTAACCTTACACCTAAAGGAACTAGAAAAAGAATTCAAACAAACCCCAAACTAGCAGAAGGAAGGAAACAGTAAAAATTAGAGCAGAAATAAATGAATTATATAGAAAATGAATAAACAATAGAACAGATCAACAAAACCAGGAGTTCTTTGAAAAGATCAACTAAATTCATAGTTCTAGGGGCACTTGGGTGGCTCAATAGGGTAAGTGTCTGACTCTTGATTTTGGCTCAGGTCATGATCTCAGGATTGTGAGACTGAGACCCGTGTGGGGCTTCCCTCCCAGTGAGCAGTCTGCTTGAGATTCTCTCTCTTCCTCTCCCTTTGCCCCTCCGCCCACTCTCTCACAAACTCTCTAATATTTTTAAAAATTGAGAAAGTTCTAGCCACCCACTTCAAAAATAAAGTGAAAGGACACAAAAATCAAACATGAAAGAGGAGAAATAACCAAAACCACAGAAATACAATTATAAGAAAATATTATGAAAAGCAATATGCTGACAAATTAGCCAAAACAAAACAACAACAACAAAAAAGATAAATTCCTAGAAACATATAACCTGTCAAAACTGAAGCAGGGAGAAATAGAAAATTTGAATAGATTGATTTCAACTAGTTGACTGAATCAGTAATATAAAAAACTCCCAAGAAACAAAATTATAAGACCATTTGGCTTCACAGGTAAATTCTAACAAAAATTAAAAAAAACAAAAACAAAAAACTGTTACATCTAATCCTTTCAAATAATTCCAAAAAATAGAA
>NW_025413736.1:0-2051 GCF_002201575.2 Neomonachus schauinslandi
TTCATCTGTTGAAGGGCATCTCGGCTCTTTCCACAGTTTGGCTATTGCAGACGTTGCTCCTATGAACATTGGGGTGCATATGGCCCTTCTTTTCACTACATCTGTGTCTTTGGGGTAAATACCCAGGACTACAATTGCTGGGTCAAAAGGTAGCTCCATTTTTAATTTTTTGAGGAACATCCACATTGTTTTCCAAAGTGGCTGTACCAACTTGCATTCCCACCAACAGCGTAAGAGGGTTCCCCTTTCTGCACAACCTCTCCAACATTTGTTGTTTCTTTTCCTGTCCATTTTTGCCATTCTAACTGGTGTAAGGTGGTATCTCAATGTGGTTTTGATTTGAATTTCCCTGATGGCTAATGATGATGAACATTTTTTCATGTGTCTGTTAGCCATTTGTATGTCTTCTTCAGAGAAGTGTCTTTTCATGTCTTCTGCCCATTTTTTGACTTGATTATTTGTTTTTTGGGTGTTGAGTTTGAGAAGTTCTTTATAGATCTTGGATACCAGCCCTTTACCTGTAGTGTCATTTGCAAATATCTTCTCCCATTCTGTGGGTTGCCTCTTTGTTTTGTTGACTGTTTCCTTTGCTGTGCAGAAGCTTTTTATCTTGATGAAGTCGCAAAAGTTCATTTTTGCTTTTGTTTCACTAGCTTTTGGAGATGTATCTTTTTTTTTAAGATTTTTATTTATTTATTTGTCAGAGAGAGAGAGAGCACAAGCAGGGGGAGCAGCAGAGGGAGAGGGAGAAGCAGACTCCTCACTGAGCAAGGAGCCTGATGTGGGACTTGATCCCAGGACCCTGGGATCATGACCTGAGCCAAAGACATATACCTAATGACTGAGCCACCCAGGCGTCCCTCAGAGATGTATCTTGAAAGAAGTTGCTGTGGCCAATGTCAAAGAGGTTACTGCCTATGTTCTCCTCTAGGATTCTGATGGATTCCTGTATTACATTGAGGTCTTTTATCCATTTTGAGTTTATCTTTGTGTGCAGTGTTAGAGAATGGTCGAGTTTCATTCTTCTGCATGTGGCTGTCCAATTTTCCCAGCACCATTTATTGAAGAGACTGTCTTTTTTCCATTGCATATTTTTTCCTGCTTTGTTGAAGATTATTTGGCCATAGAGTTGAGGGTCCATATCTGGGTTCTCTCTTCTGTTCCATTGGTCTATATGTCTGTTTTTGTGCCAGTACCATGCTGCCTTGGTGATCACTGCTTTGTAATATAGCTTGAAATCGGGCAACGTGATGCCCCTGGCTTTGTTTTTCTTTTTCAACATCTCCTTGGCGATTTGGGGTCTTTTCTGATTCCATACAAACCTTAGGATTGTTTGTTCCAGCACTTTGAAAAATGTGATTGGAATTTTGATCGGGATGGCATTCAAGATACATCTCCAAAGGCTAGTGAAACAAAAGCAAAATGAACTTTTGCAACTTCATCAAGATAAAAAGCTTCTGCACAGCAAAGGAAATAGTCAACAAAACAAAGAGGCAACCCACCGAATGGGAGAAGATATTTGCAAATGACACTACAGATAAAGGGCGGTATCCAAGATCTATAAAGAACTTCTCAAACTCAACACCCAAAAAACAAATAATCAAGTCAAAAAATGGACAGAAGACATGAACAGACATTTCTCCAAAGAAAACATACAAATGGCTAACAGACACATGAAAAAAATGTTTATCATCATTCATCAGGGAAATTCAAATCAAAACCACATTGAGATACCACCTTACACCAGTTAGAATGGCAAAAATGAACAAGGCAAGGTACAACAAATGTCGGAGAGGTTGTGCAGAAAGGGGAACCCTCTTACACTGTTGGTGGAATGCAACTTGGTACAGCCACTTTGGAAAACAGTGTGGAGGTGCCTCAGAAAATTAAAAATAGAGCTACCTTTTGACCCAGCAATTGTAGTCCTGGGTATTTACCCCAAAGACACAGATGTAGTGAAAAGAAGGCTCCTATGCACCCCAATATTCATAGCAACAATGTCCACAATAGCCAAACTGTGGAAAGAGCCGAGATGCCCTTCAACAGATGAA
>NW_025413737.1:0-2051 GCF_002201575.2 Neomonachus schauinslandi
TTCTATAAATGTCTGGTAGAATTCCCCTAGGAAGCCATTTGGCCCTTGACTTTTGTTTTTGGGACATTTCTGATTACTGAATCAACTTCTTTGTGGGTTTTGGATTTGTTCAAATTGCCTATTTCTTCCTATTTCAGTCTTGATAGTATGCATGTTTCTAAGAATTTATTCATTTCTTCCAGATTGACCAGTTTGTTGGCATATAAATATTCATAATATTCTCTTAAAATTGTTTGTGTTTCTGTGGTGGTGTTTGTGATCTCTCCTCTTTCATTCATGATTTTGCTTCTTTGATTCCTTTCTCTTTCGTTTTGAGACTTCTGCCTTGGTGTTTATCTGTTTTATTAATTCTTTGAAAGAACCAGCTTAGTTTCAGTGATCTGTTCTACTACTTTGTTTTCTTTTTCTCTATATCATATATATGTGATCCAAAACTTTCCCCTCTTCTGCTTCCTATAGGCTTTATGTGCTGTGCCTTTTCTATGTCCTCTAGATATAAGTTTAGGTTGTGAATTTGAGGAGATGCAGGAATTTAACACAAGAGAAAGGAGGTAGTACTCGTAGCCACAGATTTAGTCAATACAGATATAAGATATCTGAACTAGAACTCCAAACCAAGATTGTAAAACTACTAGGTGGATTTGAAAAAAAGCATAGAAGACACAAGAGAATCCCTGACTGTAGACATAAAATTCTAAAATCTAGTCAGGCCGAAAATAAAAATGCTATTACTGAGATGCAGTCTCATGTGCCGGCCATAAAAATAAGGATGAATGAAACAGAAGAGGAAATCAGTGATACAGAAAACAAAGTTATGGAAAATAAGTAGGCTGAACATGCATACTATCACGACTGAAATGGGAAAGACAACTATTAGATCATGAAGGTAGACATAGGGAACTCAGCAACTCCATAAGTGAAATAATATCTGTATTGAAGGAGTCCCAGAAGAGGAGTAGGCAAAGGGGGCAGAGGGCTAATTTGAACAAATTAAAGTTCAGAACTTCCTTAAAGCAAGAAAAGAAACAGGCATTCAAGGCCAAGAGGCACAGAGAACTCCCCTCAAAATCAACAAAAGTAAGTCAACACCATGACATACTATAGTGAAACTTGCAAATTTCAAAGATAAAGAGAAAATCCTAAAAGCAGCTTGGGGAAAGATGTTCTGAAACTACAAAGGTTGACAGATAAGGCTGGTAGCAGACCTGTCCACAGAGACCTGGCAGGGCAGAAAAGACTGCCATATTCAATGTGCTATGTTGGAAAAATAGGCAGCCAAGAATACTATATCCAGCTAGGCTGTTTTTCAGATAAACAAAATTAAAGGAATTCATGTACACCAATCCAGCTTTGCAAGAAATATTAAAGGTGACACAGAGACCAGAAGGAGATCCCGAAAGTAACAAAGACCAGAAAGGAACAGAGAAAATCCACAGGTACAGCAACATTACAAGAAACACGATGGCACTGAATTCATATATTTCAATAATTACTATAAATATAAATGAGTAAAATGGTCCAATCAAAAGACAGAAGGTGTCAGAATGGATTAAAAAAAGTTATACAAAAAAAAAAAAGATTCATCAATATACTGCCTATAAGAGATTCATTTTAGATAGAAAGACACCTCTAGATTTAAAAATGAGGGGGTGAGAACCAATTATCATGCTAATGGACATCAAAAGAAAGCTGGAATCTTATGCCAGATTTTAAAACAAAGATTAAAAGATATGTAGAAGGACAGTATATCATCATAGAAGGGTCATCCAACCAGAAGATCTAACAAATTTAAATATTGATGCCCATAAATTAGGAGCAGTCAAATGTATAAATTAATTACTAATCACCTTAAAGAATCTCACTGATAATAATACAATAATAGTGGTGGACATTAACAATCTACTCATAGCAAAGGATGAATTATCTAAGCAGAAGATAACCAAGGATACAAGGGCTTTGAATGACACACTGGACCAGCTGCACTTAATAGATATATTCAGAGCATTTCATCCTAAAGCAGCAGAAATTACATTCTTCTTGTGTACACATGG
>NW_025413738.1:0-2050 GCF_002201575.2 Neomonachus schauinslandi
AAAACAGGATCAGGAAGAAGTGTTTCTGTTGGTTTTGTCAGGTCTGACCCTTTTCTGACTCCTGAAAGTGTGTGTGTGGGGGGGAGGGGACTTGCAGGAGTCCATCACCTCACACAGGACCTACAGAGCCACCTTGGGCTCCCACACTCAAGGGTGTTGGCTAAGACGTCCCTTCAGAAAATTATGTTACTTCATTGTCAAAGCACCGGTGGCCTGAACTAACAAGGATACTCAAAGCACTGAGAGGACTTTTGTTGGCCTTGTCTGCTACCACTGATGTCAGGGGGAGGCATTTCATCTCATGTATCCTGAAAGATTGTCCTCAGCACCATCATATGTTGGAATTCTCAGAGCACAAACACTTCCCAGGAAGAGTAATTAGTGACCGGCATTGCCTAGAAACCTGGTGTCTTTCCAGGGAACTCAAGGCTGTCACGGCTTCTGGCATTCATGTTGATGCATGTCCTGCTTCTCTTCTGGGGAGGATAAGATACTGTCTGTCACCTCTTCCTCCTGGGCTTTTGCAGGAATCAGCTCTCCCCACGATCACCTCCAACATCTTGCTCTGTGCTTCTACATCGTCAGTCCCTGACTGCTCAGCAACCCTCTCCTTGGGTTCTCTGTTTCTCTGGTTCCTGCAGTGATTATACCAATCTCATCCTTTTCTGGTGCTGCCTTTCTTACATTCCTTCATTTTCTAATTTTATCTCCTTGTGGTTGTCTCTGTGTACCAGATGGTCACTCCAAAGTGTTGCCCTACTGATCACTTTATTTATATGTCCAAATATCTGTATTTATATGAAACATAAGGTGCATATGCCTATTATTACAAAGAGTTACTGCAACCTATACCCGCTATACTAATCTTACCTCCCAATGAATATAGAACAAAGTGTTTGCATTAGTTCAAAATCCTCCAGTTATGAACCCAAGCATCTTTTCCAGACTGATTTTCCTGCTTTAATCTGGTGCTTCTAATAAAAATATATAACTCATTTGCCCTGAAATAGTCCTCAAATGTATAAGTAATTTGTCTTTGAAATTTTCTCCATGATAAGGAAATTGGACTTTATCTGTTAGGTGATGCTAAATAGTGAGCTATTTGAAGACATGTGTACAATCACATTTTTTTAAAGATTTTATTTATTTATTTGAGAGAGAGAGAATGAGAGACAGAGAGCACGAGAGGGAAGAGGGCAGAGGGAGAAGCAGACCCCCTGCTGAGCAGGGAGCCCGATGCGGGACTCGATCCCGGGACTCCAGGATCATGATCTGAGCCAAAGGCAGTCGCTTAACCAACTGAGCCACCCAGGTGCCCTACAATCACATTTTTATATTATAAATATAATTTGGGGTCCAGTAAGCAGATGTCTCTATAAAGAAGCCTACCTGAGAAAGGAATAACATAGATAGGAAATGGCATGGTAGCTAGAAAGAGTTACAAGATTGAGGAACATTCACTGAATGACTAAATAGACTGTAATATGCTTAATGGTTAATGAGAAACAGCTGGTGGTGAGGGACATCCTGCAGAGAGCAAATAAGCTGAAAGAATGGTGGAGCAATATAGTTGAGGAAACAGAAATAAGAATGAGAGTATATGGGATGCATGGACACTTTTCTTCTGAGTCTTTGAGGCAAATGAAAAGGATGGTAGTAGGTGTATGGAGATGATGTCCAGGGCAAATATGAAGAAATATTATCTCTCTAACCCCAGAGATAACTGCTGTTCAACAATGGGTAATATATTCCCATTCAGGATGTATGTACTTTACCGGCATATGCATGTATTATTTTATGTGTTAAAATTTACACATATGGTGTGATACACCAAATATCTTATGGAAACTTGTTTTTTTTTCCATCACATTGTGGTTTTTAAAAATTGTTCCATGCGGGACACCCGGCTGGCTCAGTTGGATAGGCATCTGACTCTTGATTTCAGCTCAGGTCATGATCTCAGGGTTGTGGGGTCAAGCCCAGTGTCAGACTCCACACTGAGTTACTTATGGGCTCTTGTCCATGAAAACAGGATCAGGAAGAAGTGTTT
>NW_025413739.1:0-2049 GCF_002201575.2 Neomonachus schauinslandi
GGATCTGGAGAGGAGGAGGGACTCAGCCTGACAGGCCCCACCCAGGGTTCCGAGGGCCGCCAGGTAGGGGCTGGACAGATTCCTGGGCCATCACCTCCTTGTCCCGGTGGGTGGGTTGGGAGTCACTCACCCCTCCCTCGGGTGCCCCCACATTGACTCTCGGCAGGAGCAGGGACTCCTGTGTGCCTCACCTCCCTGAGAGCTCCGAGAGGAGGGTGAGGAGACAACGATCCACGCCCTCCCCTGCAGCCCTCCCATTCACGAAGAGCTTAGAATGGGGTTGGCCCCTCTGTCCTGGGGCGGGGGTCCACTCTTTGTCCTCAAGGTGCTCATGCTTACTTTCAGCAGAACCTGGAACTATTCCTTCTTCTAACCACAGGATGCATCCTGCAGGCCAAGGCCACCATCTTTGTGAGACCCAGAGGAGAAAGTGGGGCGCTTACTTTTCTTGACACCTGGCCTGGCCTCGCAGGACTGACCACCGGGGCAGGACTTCATCTGGGACACCTATGTCTGGGTGGGTGTCTCCTCAGTCCTCCCTCAGGGCCTTGGGACTCCACCCTCTGCTGACCTGAGGCCACACTCCTCAGACCAAGGCTCACCTCCTTCAGACTCTGGGTGCAGAAGTCAGGAAACACTTCAGCTGCTCCCCCCACCTTGGGGGACATGGAAGGAGCCCAAGGGCAACAAAATCGTGGTCTGTTTCAGGCTCTACGGTCTTCAGCTCTCAGCCTGCATCCCTCCTGGACTCCAACAAGACCTGGGGCCCTGCCCTCTGCTGTCCCGAGTCCTTTCCCCTCTGACCGCCCCGCACGTCCCTGAGATCCAAGGCCAAATTCGGAGGTGCGACTCAGGCGGACAGCTGCTCGAGGGCCTCCCATCGATGACTCTGTTCTGGGGTCCAGGGTCCCCTCAGTTCTTCCTGAGTGTTCTCACCTGGATTCCAGCAGGATCTGAGCCCTCCCTGCTGCTGACCTGAGGATCCGCCTCTTACCCCAACCCGCAGCCTCTCTGAGACCCGGATGTGGATGTCTCAACGCGCCACTCGTCCTCCTCCCGCTCAGGGGCCTCCCAGGACCGACTCTGTTCTGGGGTCCAGGGTCACTCATGTCCTCCCGCCGGGTCCTCACATCCAGTCCCATTAGCTCCTGACTCCCGTTTTTTAAACCAGGCCCCCAGCCTCTGTCAGAACTGGATGCGGACGTCCTGACACACTGCCTGTGGACTTGGCACAACCAGGCCTCCCAGGGCTGACAGCAGGGGCAGGCTTCAGTGCGTTGTCCCTGTTCTGGAGTCCAGGTCCCTCCCTGAGTCCTCCCTCAGGGATCTCAACATGAGCCGCAGCACATCTGGTGATCCTCTCTCTGCTGTCTCCAGGCCTGTTGCCTCAGACCAAAGCCTCACTGCCCTGAGAGCCATGGGAAAAGACTGTGGACGTCACATCACGCTACAAAGTCCAGGGATTCCCTGAGAGGGGTTCCTTCGGGTCCCTTAGCCCTATCCTCTGTTCCCCATCTGGACTCCCTGGACGGCCTGTGCCCTCATCCATGCTCCTGAGGGCCACTCCTTACAACAAGCTCTCAGTGTCTCTGGGACCCAGAGCAGAAGTCAGGACATGCCTCACGTCATCGTTGTCCCACCCTGGGGCCTCCCAGGACTGATTCCCTACTGGGTCCAGGGTCCCTCAGTCCTCCCTCTGGTTGTCACCTTGACTCGTGACAGAACCTGGGCGCTCCTCCCCCCTCCCCCCCCGCGCCTGCCAACTAGAGACCCTGCTCCTTACACCAGACCTCCTGACTCTCTGAGACCCAGAACCTGAAGTCGGGACGCGCTACGCATCCCCATGCCCCCCAGAGTTCTTCCTGGACAGACACTATGTCCCAACCTCTGTGAGATCTCCTCTGTCCTCCCTCAGAGTTCATACCTTGACTCAGGTTATTGCCTGGGCCCTCTTCTCTGCCCACGGGAGGGAGGCCCTGCTCCTTCTGCCAAGTCCCCCAGGGTCTCTGAGACCCGGATGCGGAAGTCTGGATTCACCACGTGCTCCCA
>NW_025413740.1:0-2049 GCF_002201575.2 Neomonachus schauinslandi
GAGGAGGGGGCTGGGGGCCTGGACTCCCGGGTCTGAGGGAGGAGGGGGCTGGGGGCCTGGACTCCCGGGTCTGAGGGAGGAGGGGGCTGGGGGCCTGGACTCCCGGGTCTGAGGGAGGAGGGGGCTGGGGGCCTGGACTCCCGGGTCTGAGGGAGGAGGGGCTGGTTCTGAGAGGCAGCTGGTGTCTCCCTTTTCCTACTCCACAGAGCCACCGCCTCCAGAATCCAGAACTGTCAATGGAGTGTCTTCCCCACCACCCGCTAGCCCTCAGGGCCCCATGGTGAGTCTGGATGCCCTAGACGGTCATGCTGTTTTGAGAGGGCAGGGAGGGATGCCAGGAGCCTGCAACCCCTTCTCAGGGTATGTAGGGTGAAGATTAGTTTCCAGAGTTCCCGGGACCAGCTGAGTGGTTTTTTTCTGGCCGCACCCTCCAGGGGCTGATGGGAATTGCAGTTTGTGTGGTCCTTCTGGGGTAACACTTGAAGTCTCTGGGAAGGATGCTTCCTCCGTAACTGAGACCTTTCTCTTCCCCAGCCCCCAGAAGGGGCCCCTTTCTCCAGGCGCTTTGGCCTCCAGAAGACGGGAAGCTCTGGTGCCCTGGGTCCCACAGACGGCCGGGGGGCTGAGGGCACCCCTGGGGCTGGGCTGCAGCGCTCAGCTTCCTCCTCTCGGTTGGAAGGGACCTCTGTTCAGGTGAGTGGGGTGAGGGGCAGGGGGCCAAGCCCTGCCTAGTCGAGGAGAATGTCCTCTCCCATCTTTGTCTCTTTGCACAGGCCAAGGAGTCCTGTCTTGCCAGAATTACGCCTACGCCCTCCCGTAAGGTGCCGCAGCCCTCTGCCCTGTAAGTACCAACCCAGGGCCTGGGCCTGTCGGGGTGGGGGGCAGGTCTGGGTTACAACCTCTTCAGTCCCTTTGCTCTGTGGGGTCTCTGCCCCGACCACTCTTTGCCTCCATTTTCCTTCTGGTGCATCAAGTAAAAGCTTACAGTTAAGCTTGTAAGGACACAATGACATGACCTCCTGTTGCCTCTGTCTGCACCTCCCCCTCACCTTTCTGACACAGGCATGCTCCTGCCCCTGGGCCTTTGCAGCCCCCTGCCGGGCCGCCTGGCTTGCTTCTGCCCTTCCTCAGGTCTGTGTGTGTCCCCTTCTGGGTGAGGCCCACTCTGACCCCCTGCTCATGCTATGTCTGCACATGCACGCCCTCCCACCTCCTGTCAGCGCTCTGTTTCTCAAAGTCCTTTAGCCTTCCAGCGTGTTATATGGTGTACACGGTTTTTTATGCTTATTGTTTGTTCTGCATCTTTTCTGTTCATACTTGACTCATCGGGGCAGAGATAATTTTCTTCTGCTCACTGCTGCATTTCCAGTACCTGCCACGTAACTCGAGTTTGAGTAATAATATTTGTTGGATGAATGAATTCACACAGGTTTGAGATCTCCAGGCGCCCTCCCTTGGATAACTCCACTCCTCCCTCCAGGATTCCGGAGCCTGAATCCCCAGTGAAGCCCAGTGTCCCTGTAGCCTCTGCAATGCCCCCAGCTGACTCCCGGGACCGGCGGAGGTGAAGAGGCAGGGGGTGGGAAGCTCTTTCTCCCTGGCTGGGAAAAACTACATGGCCCAGGCCTGGGTCCTCAGGGCCCCCGGCAGGCACTCCCTAGGGGGGAGTTTGTCCCAGGGTCCGCTGTGAGTTGACAGTCCTCTGGCAGAACTTAGCTTCCCTGAAGGGTGTCAGCCATGGAACGGGAACAGGGCTCAAAGGAACCCTCCCTGAAGTTCGGACCTTTCACTCAGGTCCTACCAGATGCCTGTGCGGGATGAGGAATCTGAATCCCAGCGGAAAGCTCGCTCTCGCCTCATGCGCCAGTCTCGGAGGTCCACACAGGTGTGGGCGTGGGCGTGGGCTGGGGCCTGGGCTCCTGGATCCTGGGAAAAGGGGTCAGGGCTCGAACTCTTGTGGGTCTGGGAAGGAGAGGCTGGGTGCCTGGACTCCCGGGTCTGAGGGAGGAGGGGCTGGGGGCCTGGACTCCCGGGTCTGAGGGAGGAGGG
>NW_025413741.1:0-2048 GCF_002201575.2 Neomonachus schauinslandi
CTGTTTCCTTTGCTTTGCAAAAGCTTTTTATCTTGATGAAGTCCCAACAGTTCATTTTTGCCCTTGCCTCCCTTGCCTTTGGCGATGTTTCTAGGAAGAAGTTGCTGCAGCTGAGGTCAAAGAGGTTGCTGCCTGTGTTCTCCTTTAGGATTTTGATGGACTCCTGTCTCACATTGAGGTCTTTCAACCATTTGGAGTCTATTTTTGTGTGTGGTGTAAGGAAATGGTCCAGTTTCATTCTTCTGCATGTGGCTATCCAATTTTCCCAACACCATTTGTTGAAGAGACTGTCTTTGTTCCATTGGACATTCTTTCCTGCTTTGTCAAAGATGAGTTGACCATAGAGTTGAGGGCCCATTTCTGGGCTCTCTATTCTATTCCACTGATCTATGTGTCTGTTTTTGTGCCAGTACCATGCTGTCTTGATGATGACAGCTTTGTAATAGAGCTGGAAGTCCGGAATTGTGATGCCGCCGGCTTTGCTTTTCTTTTTCAACATTCCTCTGGCTATGCGGGGTCTTTTCTGGTTCCATACAAATTTTAGGATTATTTCTTCCATTTCTTTGAAAAAAGTAGATGGTATTTTAATGGGGATTGCATTGAATGTGTAGATTGCTCTAGGTAGCATTGACATCTTCACAATATTTGTTCTTCCAATCCATGAGCATGGAACATTTTTCCATTTCTTTGTGTCTTCCTCCATTTCTTTCATGAGTATTTTATAGTTTTCTGAGTACAGATCCTTTGTCTCTTTGGTTAGATTTATGCCTAGGTATCTTATGGTTTTGGGTGCAATTGTAAATGGGATCGACTCCTTAATTTCTCTTTCTTCGGTCTTGTTGTTGGTGTATAGGAATGCCACTGACTTCTGTGCATTGATTTTATATCCTGCCACTTGACTGAATTCCTGTATGAGTTCTAGCAGTTTTGGGGTGGAGTCTTTTGGGTTTTCCACATAAAGTATCATATCATCTGCAAAGAGTGAGAGTTTGACTTCTTCCTTGCCAATTTGGATGCCTTTGATTTCTTTTTGTTGTCTGATTGCTGTGGCTAGGACTTCCAATACTATGTTGAATAGCAGTGGTGATAGTGGACATCCCTGCCGTGTTCCTGACCTTAGGGGGAAAGCTCTCAGTTTTTCCCCATTGAGAATGATATTCGCTGTAGGTTTTTCATAGATGGCTTTTATGATATTGAGGTATGTACCCTCTATGCCTATACTCTGAAGAGTTTTGATCAAGAAAGGATGCTGTACTTTGTCAAATGCTTTTTCTGCATCTATGGAGAGGATCGTATGGTTCTTGTTCTTTCTTTTATTAATGTATTGTATCACATAGATTGATTTGGGGATGTTGAACCAACCTTGCAGCCCAGGGATAAATCCCACTTGGTCATGGTGAATAATCCTTTTAATGTACTGTTGGATCCTATTGGCTAGTATTTTGGTGAGAATTTTTGCATCCATGTTCATCAAGGATATTGGCCTGTAATTCTCCTTTTTGATGGGGTCTTTGTCTGGTTTGGGGATTAAGGTAATGGTGGCCTCATAAAATGAGTTTGGAAGTTTTCCTTCCATTTCTATTTTTTTGGAACAGTTTCAGAAGAATAGGTATTAATTCTTCTTGAAATGTTTGGTAGAATTCCCCTGGGAAGCCATGAGGCTCTTGTTTGTTGGGAGATTTTTGATGACTGCTTCAATTTCCTTAGTGGTTATAGGTCTGTTCAGGTTTTCTATTTCTTCCTGGCTCAGTTTTGGTAGTTGATACATCTCTAGGAATGCCTCCATTTCTTCGAGATTATCTATTTGCTGGCATAGAGTTGCTCATAATATGTTCTTAGAATTGTTTGTATTTCTTTGGTGTTGGTTGTGATCTCTCCTCTTTTATTCATGATTTTGTTGATTCGGTCATTTCTCTTTTCTTTTTGATAAGTCTGGCCAGGGGTTTATCAATCTTGTTAATTCTTTCAAAGAACCAGCTCCTAGTTTCGTTGATCTGTTCTACTGTTCTTTTAGTTTCTAGTTCATTGATTTCTGCTCTGATCTTTAT
>NW_025413742.1:0-2048 GCF_002201575.2 Neomonachus schauinslandi
TCCTTTCTATACAGGTTACCCCGACCACGTCTGATTAAGAAAACTGTTGAGGGGCGCCTGGGTGGCTCAGTTGGTTAAGCGACGGCCTTCAGCTCAGGTCATGATCCTGGAGTCCCAGTATCGAGTCCCGCATCGGGCTCCCTGCTCGGCAGGGAGTCTGCTTCTCCCTCTGACCCTCCTCCCTCTCATGCTCTCTGTCTCTCATTCTCTCTGTCTCAAATAAATAAATAAAGTCTTAAAAAAAAAAAAAAAGAAAACTGTAGAAAGTTAGTACCTGCCACAAGCAAACGCCAGGCGGCGGCACGTGTCGATTTACCACAGAGTCCTGCTTTGCGGGGTCTCCGCTCACACTCGCTGGAATCCGTCGTGGCAGAGTTTAGTCCACAGGTCGCTTCTCCCCATATTTCTTTGGAACCTCTTTAGCGTTCTTACAGAATTTTTTACGGTCCTTAGAGTATTCTTCAGCTAGGTCAGCCTGAAGTGGGTCCTCGGGCTGGGGATCGTTCACCAGTGCTGTGAGGGACTGGATTACTTGGCCGGTTCTGGTTGCTGGCTTCCAGTTTTCAGCACTAATTCCTGGCAGACAGACCTGCCCGTTTTCATCGATGTTCGGGTGATAGATCTTTGTTTTAAATGTGATCTTCGGTGGTTTGAGTGGGTACTCTGCTGGAAAGTTGATTTCCATTCTGAAAGCCCCCTTATCATATGGAGGGTTGTCAGGAACAATAAGCCCTCACCAAGTCAATAAATTAGCTTCATCAACCTGGATGTTACGGAAGTCTTTCATTCCACATTTGTGGATTTCTTCAAGCTCCTTCATCAGCCTCCTGCTGGCCGCTATCTTGGATCTGGCACGGCTTGAACAGGCAGCAATTTTATCTACTCTACTGCCTGTTTTACATAAGCTACACTTTCCCTGCTTGTCACCATCTTGGATCCCAGGTTTCTTCAACTGCATGATCATGTTGGAAAGTTCTTGGACACTCTGTGACCTTTCAGGCTTCAGGAGGCCTAAGGTCAAGTGGCTGTTAGCAGCTGTGGGGATGAAGAGCTTTCTGGGCAGGGCAGCCAGCTCACATCCTGGGGGATCCACTGCCAAACCTGACCCCTGCGGAGCCCTGCTTCTGGAGGGAAGGGATCTCACAGCCCTGAGACCCAAAGACCGAAGCTCACATTCCCAAAGCCAGGTTGGCCCCTCGGCTCTCCTCATTCCTCACCTACACGTTCCCTAACAGAGCCAGCCAGGACCCCATGGGAGATCCAGCACCATCAGCATCAGTAGGAGGAGAGTCAACTATTGAATGAAAACTCTAGTCCCTTTCTCTCCACATCTGGAAAAGCAAACACCGTACCTGGGGTTATCGTGCAGTGGGCAGCGGGCAGAGGGTGCAGGTGGACTGCAGCTGACACAGAATTAGCTGGATTTCTTGACACTGCCTTTTTCTTTGTCTCTGGAGAAAAAGAGAGGTGATTAACTGAGGTTTTAGGATTTCTCATTTCAGTAGATATAATCAAACAAATAGTTGGAAATGGTCGTTTATGTGCACTAAACTTTCCACATTTCTAGAAAGGAAAATGCTCAATTGACAGGGACTGGCAGAGCAGAACTGGATAGAGCCCAGGGGTCCTCAGGCCTGACATGCAGTCTGGATACGAGAGAGGTTGCAACTGTGCTATGGAGTGACGTTGGAGACCTTTAAACTGTATTTCCAGGTGATAAATTTAGAGAGAAAGTTATGTTTCACAACATAAGTTTGTGGGTATTATACTCTAACCCTGTTCACTAACCCCCTTTTTTTCAGTTTTACAGGTAGAATTTACTGATTCATCAGTTGCATATAACACCAGCACTCATTACATCACCTGTCTCCTTGACACCCATCACCCAGTTACCCCGTCCCCCACCCATCTCCTCTCCAACACCCTCAGTTTGTTTGCTATAGTTGAGACTCTCTTGGGACTCCTGGGTGGCTCAGTCCATTAAGTGCCTGCCTTTGGCTCAGCTCCTTCTGGGGTTGAGAAGTGAACATCAGGGGGCCTTAGGAAGT
>NW_025413743.1:0-2048 GCF_002201575.2 Neomonachus schauinslandi
CAAGACTGGTTTGTTGGGAGGGTTTTGATTCCGTTGCTTTGCTGGTTACGGGTCTGGTTTGGTTTTCTATTTCTTCCTGTTTCAGTTTTGGTAGCTTATAGATTTCTAGGAATGCCTCCATTTCTTCCAGATTACCTAATTTGTTGGCATTTCATTGCAAATAATATTCTCTTACGATTGTCTGTGTTTCTTCCATGTTGGTTGAGAGCTCTCCTTTTTCATTCACGGTTTTTTTTTTGGGGGGGGTCTTTCTCTCTTCTTATTGATAAGTCTGGCTAGGGTTTGATCCATCTTCCTAACTCTTTCAAAGAACCAGCTCTTAGTTTCATTGATCTGTTTTACTTTTTTTTTAAATTTCTATATCATTGATTTCCACTCTAAACTTTATTATTTCTCTTCACCTGCTGGATTTAGGCTTTATTTGCTGTTCTTTCTTTAGCTCCTTTAGGTTTAAGGTCAGGTCGTGTGTTGGAGAATATAACTTGTTTCTTGAGGAAGGCCTGTATTGCCGTATACTTCCCTTTAGGACCGCCTTTGCTGCATCCCAAAGGCTCTGAGTTGTCCCGCTTCCATTTCCATTTGCTTCCGTGTATTTTTTGATTCTGCTTTAATCTCCTGGTTCTCCATTCATTCTTCAGTAGGTTGCTCTTTAACCTCCACGTATTTGTGGTCCTTCCACATTTTTCTTGTGGTTAACTTCAAGATTCATAGCGCTGTGTTCTAAAGATATGCATGGTATGATGTCAATCTTTTGGTACAGTGAGACCTAATTTCTCACCCAGTATGTGATCTATTCTGGAGAATGTTCCATGTACACTCCAAAAGTATGTGTTTCCTGCTCTTTTAGGGGGCAGTGCTCTGAATATCTCTGTGCAGTCCCACTGGTCCCTTGTGTCATTCAAAGCCCTTGTTTCCTTGTTGATCTTCTGCTTAGATGATCCGTCCATTGCTGTGAGTGGGGTGTTAAAGTCCTCTACTAGTATTGTATTATTATCAATGAGTTTTTTAAATTTTGTTATTCATTGGTGTATATATTTGGCTGCTCCCAACTTAGGGACGTAAATACTTATAACTGTTAGATCTTTTGGTTGGATAGACCCTTTTATTATGATAGAGTGTCCTTCTTCATCTCTTATAATAGGCTTTGGTTTAAAATCTACTTTGTCTGGTATATAAGGATGGCCCCATCAGCTTTCTGCTCATGTCCATGAGTGTGATAAAGGATTCCCCATGCCCTCATTTTCAATCTGGATGTGTCTTTGGCTCCACAATGAGTTGCTTGTAAGCAGCATATTGATAGGTCTTGTTTTTTTGTTTTTGATTTGTTTTTTAATCCATGCTGATAGCCTGTGTCTTTTGATTAGAGCACTGAGTCCATTTACATCAGAGTAAATTATTGAAAGGAATGAATTCAGTGCCATTGATTTACCTGCAAAGGTACTGTTTCTCTAGATGGTCTCTGTTCCTTTCTGGATTTTTGTTAACTTTGGGCTCTGCCTCCACTCAAAAGATCCCCCAAAATATTTCTTTTGGGGTTGGTTTAGTGTTCATAATCCTTAACTTTTTGTTTGTCCCGGAAATAATTTATCTCTCCTTCTACTCTGAATGATAGGCTCCCTGGATGAAGTGCTCTTGACTGCATACGATTCCCATTTAGCACATTGAATATATCGTGCAGTGCTTTCTGAGCTGCCAGGTCTCTGGGGACACGTGTGCTGCTGGACTTATGTATCTATCCTTGTAGGTTAAGGCCCTCTTGTCCTGAGCTGCGTTCAGGATTTTCTCTTTATCGTTGAAATTTGGAAGCTTGACTATTATATGTCAAGATGGTGACATATTTTTATTGATTTTAGTGGGGTTCTCTGTGCCTCCTGGACTTGAGTACATGTTTCCTTCTCCCGGGTAGGGAAGTCCTCAGCTCTAATTTATTGAAATAAACCTTCTCCCCCACTGTCCCTCTCCTCATCTCCTGGGACCCCTATTATCTGGATATTCTTTCAATTTAGGGAAGTACTGAGTTCTCAAAATCTCCCCTCATGATCCAATAC
>NW_025413744.1:0-123 GCF_002201575.2 Neomonachus schauinslandi
GGAAGAAATGGAAAGATTTTCATGCTCATGGGTTGGAAGAACAGAATTTGAAAATGTCCATAGTACCCAAAGCAATCCACACATTTAATGCAATCCCTATTTTGTAGTTTTCAGAGTACAGGT
>NW_025413744.1:223-2048 GCF_002201575.2 Neomonachus schauinslandi
AAAAAAAAAAAAGGAAATGGGTGGCAGCACGATTCCAATCTTCAAAATATATCAAAAGGTTTAGTAATCAAAATAGTATGGTACTGTCATAAAAACAGACACAGAAGGGAATGGCAGAGAAAGACGGTGGAGGAGTAGGAGACCTGGATTTCGTCTGGTCCCAGAAATTCAGCTGGATAGGGATCAAACCATTCTGAACACCCACAAACTCAACAGGAGATCGAAGAAAGGAATAGCAACAACTCTCTGAACAGAAAAGCAACCACTTTCTGGAAGGTAGGCTGTGTGGAGAAGTGAATCTGAGGCGATATTTGGGAGGATAGATGGCGGGGGAGGGGGCCTCCATTGGCCGCTTCTGGCAAGTGATAGAGCCTTGGAGCACAAAATCGGAACTTTTAAAAGTCTGCTCCACTGAGGGACATAGCTCCAGTGGCTAAGCAGGGGATGGAACCCTCGCTGGGAGAGTATGGTTTCAGGACCCTCGGGGTCACAGAAAGACCGGGGATGCCTGAGTGCAGCAGAGCTCCCAGGTATCAGAGCGGGGAAGCCAGCTGCAGAGATGGAGCTGAGGATTGGGCTCTCAGCTCGGGGTTGCCACGAACCATGATCCGCAGCACAGTCGGGCCATTGCTTCTCCAGCAGGGACCCAACAACTGGCAGATCCGGGGAGACTCCCCTTCCTTCCCTGGGAGGAGCGGCGCGGGAGCACACCGCATGGATCTGCTGGGTTTGGAGCCTCCACATGGGGTCGGGTGTCAGAGAAATGCTCGGTCACAGGCCGGGTGAGCACAGTGTGCACCCAGACCGGGGAGAAGGGAGTGATTGACCGCTTTTCTCTGGGGGCTCACTGAGGAGTGGGGCCCGGAGTTCTCGGCTCCTTTGGGGCAGAGATTGGGAGGCCACCATTTTCACTCTTGTCCTCCCAGGCTCTACAGGAAGCTTGCAGGAAACAAATGCTACCAGAGAGCAAACTCGAGCAGATTACTTATCCCGGACTGGCAAAGGCGGGGCACTTCCACCACCAGCAAAGACATTTGGGAACCATGGCAACAGGCCCCTCCCCCAGAAGATCAGCGAGAACAGCCAGCCAAGACCAAGTTTACTGATCAATGAGAACAGCAGAATTCCAGCGCTAGGGGAATACTGCAGATAGAATTCATGACTTTCTTACTATGATTCTTTAGCCTTTCAAAGTTAATTTTTTAACTGTCTTTTTAAAAAAATTTTTCTTTTTCCTTTTTCCAAACAACATCCTTTCAATCCCTTTTTAAAAACAAATTTTTTTTTTTTTTTTTTAGAGTCATATTCTATCCCTTCATAGTAGTTACCCTTATTTTTGGTATATATATAAGTTGTTCTCTCTTTAAAATTTTGAGATACAGTTTCTTCTAACAGACCAAAATATACCCTAAATCTCTAGTGTATGGCTTTGTTCTAGTCTGCTGCCTGATCACATTCTCTCCCCCCTTTTTTTTTAAATCCTCTTCTTTCTTTTTTTCAACCAACTTCTTATCTTATCAATTCCTCTTATAAAATCTTTTATAACTTTCATCTTTACACTCATAACCCATCCCTTCATAGTATTAATCCTTATTTTTGTATATATATAAGTTTTTCTTTCATTAAAATTTTGGGAGGCACTTTCTTCTAACAGAGCAAAACACTCCCAAAATGTAATGTGTGGCACTGATCTATGCACCATCCTGATCATATTTGATCATATTCTGTTTTTGTTTTGTTTTGTTTTTGTTTATTTTTATCTTTTTCTTTTTCTTTTTTTTTCCTTTCCCTTTCTTTTCCCCTGGTTTCAGGTCTTTTCTGATCT
>NW_025413745.1:0-2048 GCF_002201575.2 Neomonachus schauinslandi
CTGTTTCCTTTGCTTTGCAAAAGCTTTTTATCTTGATGAAGTCCCAACAGTTCATTTTTGCCCTTGCCTCCCTTGCCTTTGGCGATGTTTCTAGGAAGAAGTTGCTGCAGCTGAGGTCAAAGAGGTTGCTGCCTGTGTTCTCCTTTAGGATTTTGATGGACTCCTGTCTCACATTGAGGTCTTTCAACCATTTGGAGTCTATTTTTGTGTGTGGTGTAAGGAAATGGTCCAGTTTCATTCTTCTGCATGTGGCTATCCAATTTTCCCAACACCATTTGTTGAAGAGACTGTCTTTGTTCCATTGGACATTCTTTCCTGCTTTGTCAAAGATGAGTTGACCATAGAGTTGAGGGCCCATTTCTGGGCTCTCTATTCTATTCCACTGATCTATGTGTCTGTTTTTGTGCCAGTACCATGCTGTCTTGATGATGACAGCTTTGTAATAGAGCTGGAAGTCCGGAATTGTGATGCCGCCGGCTTTGCTTTTCTTTTTCAACATTCCTCTGGCTATGCGGGGTCTTTTCTGGTTCCATACAAATTTTAGGATTATTTCTTCCATTTCTTTGAAAAAAGTAGATGGTATTTTAATGGGGATTGCATTGAATGTGTAGATTGCTCTAGGTAGCATTGACATCTTCACAATATTTGTTCTTCCAATCCATGAGCATGGAACATTTTTCCATTTCTTTGTGTCTTCCTCCATTTCTTTCATGAGTATTTTATAGTTTTCTGAGTACAGATCCTTTGTCTCTTTGGTTAGATTTATGCCTAGGTATCTTATGGTTTTGGGTGCAATTGTAAATGGGATCGACTCCTTAATTTCTCTTTCTTCGGTCTTGTTGTTGGTGTATAGGAATGCCACTGACTTCTGTGCATTGATTTTATATCCTGCCACTTGACTGAATTCCTGTATGAGTTCTAGCAGTTTTGGGGTGGAGTCTTTTGGGTTTTCCACATAAAGTATCATATCATCTGCAAAGAGTGAGAGTTTGACTTCTTCCTTGCCAATTTGGATGCCTTTGATTTCTTTTTGTTGTCTGATTGCTGTGGCTAGGACTTCCAATACTATGTTGAATAGCAGTGGTGATAGTGGACATCCCTGCCGTGTTCCTGACCTTAGGGGGAAAGCTCTCAGTTTTTCCCCATTGAGAATGATATTCGCTGTAGGTTTTTCATAGATGGCTTTTATGATATTGAGGTATGTACCCTCTATGCCTATACTCTGAAGAGTTTTGATCAAGAAAGGATGCTGTACTTTGTCAAATGCTTTTTCTGCATCTATGGAGAGGATCGTATGGTTCTTGTTCTTTCTTTTATTAATGTATTGTATCACATAGATTGATTTGGGGATGTTGAACCAACCTTGCAGCCCAGGGATAAATCCCACTTGGTCATGGTGAATAATCCTTTTAATGTACTGTTGGATCCTATTGGCTAGTATTTTGGTGAGAATTTTTGCATCCATGTTCATCAAGGATATTGGCCTGTAATTCTCCTTTTTGATGGGGTCTTTGTCTGGTTTGGGGATTAAGGTAATGGTGGCCTCATAAAATGAGTTTGGAAGTTTTCCTTCCATTTCTATTTTTTTGGAACAGTTTCAGAAGAATAGGTATTAATTCTTCTTGAAATGTTTGGTAGAATTCCCCTGGGAAGCCATGAGGCTCTTGTTTGTTGGGAGATTTTTGATGACTGCTTCAATTTCCTTAGTGGTTATAGGTCTGTTCAGGTTTTCTATTTCTTCCTGGCTCAGTTTTGGTAGTTGATACATCTCTAGGAATGCCTCCATTTCTTCGAGATTATCTATTTGCTGGCATAGAGTTGCTCATAATATGTTCTTAGAATTGTTTGTATTTCTTTGGTGTTGGTTGTGATCTCTCCTCTTTTATTCATGATTTTGTTGATTCGGTCATTTCTCTTTTCTTTTTGATAAGTCTGGCCAGGGGTTTATCAATCTTGTTAATTCTTTCAAAGAACCAGCTCCTAGTTTCGTTGATCTGTTCTACTGTTCTTTTAGTTTCTAGTTCATTGATTTCTGCTCTGATCTTTAT
>NW_025413746.1:0-2048 GCF_002201575.2 Neomonachus schauinslandi
AATTCCCTGTTTCTGGAGGAAGCAGAGCAGATCGTATTCCTAAAATATTTTATGTCTGTTCTAACATGTTTGGGGGCTACCTAAATGACTGATGCGAAGCACCCCTCTGTTTTGTCTAACTCAACTCAGGTTGAGAAAATTGGAAATGCCACAAGTTGAATTACCAAACCTCAAGTGCATGGAGCAAAAGATTACAGCTCAAAAATACAAAAGACTGCCTATGGCTAAAGATGAGTAGCATTTCTCTGGGAATTTAGGACAGTAAAAAGCACTCAGGTATACTGGGGAATTTAGAAAGTTGCTCAGGGCAAGATGTATGCTCAGAAAAAAACCTGAGAAGACCATAAGCTTTCACCTAGGGCTGATCCCTAGGCACAGTGTAAGCCTTGCTAAGTGCTGAAAGAGGGTCCAGGCATAGAACCACTTTGCAAAAAGTGGGAGAGCTCCTGGCATCCAAGGAAATCTATGTCAAGACACTAGCTAAACACAAGCTAAGGTACAGAAACTTCAAAACTACAAAAACAAGAATTACAGTCTTTACAATAATAGTTTGGGAAAATCACTAAGAAAATGGACTACTACAGTCTTAAATAAACACATTAAAAAACAACAGAAAACTCTAGGGAAGGGGGAATCTGATTTCCAGTTACTACATTATGACAGCCAAATGCCCAGTTTTCAACAACAATAACAACAAAAATCACAAGGTATACAAAGAAAGAGGAAAGTGGCTCAAAATATGTATGAAACAAAATAAATCAACAGAAATAATCCTTGAGTAAAGACAGAGATAGGCCTTACTAAACAAACACTATAAACACTGTTCTAAATATGCTGACAGAGTTAAAGGAGAGCACTGATAAGGAAATTAAAAAAATAATGTTTGAATTTATAATAATAAATTAAAATAATGTTATGTTTAAGATTTGTTTATTTGAGAGAGAGCAAGAGCATGAGTGGGGGGGAGGGCAGAGGGAGAGAATCTTCAAGCAGACTCCACATTGAGCACAGAGCCTGCTGTGGGGCTCAGTTTCAGCACCCATGAGATCATGACCTGAGCTGAAACCAAGAGTCAGACACTTAACCAACTGAGCCACCCAGGTGCCACCATATTTGTGTGTTTTTGAAGTTAAGTTGGTATCAATTTAATGTAGGTTGTTTAAAATTTAGAATTATATGAATCTCCATGGTAAGAAAATCTCACAAAATCATTGCCAAAGGAAATGACAAGAGAATCAAACAGCTCACTAGAAAAATTGAAACTAAACATTCAAGAGGCATAATGGATGAAATGAGGGACAAAAAGCTATAAGATACACAGAATGCAAATAGCCAAATAGCAGAAGTCTTTCCTTGTCAGCAGTTACTTTTTTAAAAAATTTTTTATTGTTATGTTAATCACCATACATTACATCATTAGTTTTTGATGTAGTGTTCCATGATTCATTGTTTGTGCATAACACCCAGTGCTCCATGCAGAACGTGCCCTCTTTAATACCCATCACCAGGCTAACCCATCCTCCCACCCCCTCCCCTCTAGAACCCTCAGTTTGTTTTTCAGAGTCCATTGTCTCTCATGGTTCATCTCCCCCTCCGATTTCCACCCTGTCAGCAGTTATTTTAAATGTAAATGTATTAAACTCTCCAGTCAAAACGTAGAGATTGACAAAATGGATAAAATAACATGATTCAACTATCTGCTATCTACAAGGGACTCACTTTAGACCCAAAGACATAAACAAATTGAAAGTTAAAGGATGGAGAAAGATATTTCATACGAATAGTAACCAAAGGACAGCAGGGGTGGATATACTAATATAAGATGAAATAGATTTTATTTTAAAAATGATTAAAAGAGACAAAGAAGGACATTATATATTGATAAAAAGGCCAATTCATCAAGAAGATATAAAAACTACAAACATACATGCACCACCAATAGAGACCCAGAATACATGAAGCAAATTTTGACAGACTTGTAGAGAGAAATAGGTAGCTCTACAGTAATAGTTGGAGAATTCAGTATACCATTTTCAATAATAAATAAA
>NW_025413747.1:0-2046 GCF_002201575.2 Neomonachus schauinslandi
TGGTTGGGGAGGGGGCCGGTGGGGCCGGGTTTCTGCACTCTCTATCCATCCCGTGGCCTGTCCCTTAGCTGGACACGAGGCCAAGGGGTGCCCCGCCGTCCTGTGGCTGTGTGGATACTGAGAAGGACACCGTGTGGCCTTCTGCAGAGCCCAGGAGGTGGCTGCTCCAGCCGTGGCCCAAGCCCGTGGACTGGGCGTTCTGGGAGGGCCGGTAGGCATGCCCCCCTGCCTTCCTCCTGGCACCGTGGACTGCCCCTCCCACTGTGTCCGTGGCTGTCCCTGGTGAGGAAGCAGGGAGCACGGCTGTCCCTCCCATCCTGTGTGTCCTTGTCAATCTTCCAGGTCCCCTGGTGGCACTCCGAGGGCGCGGGGATGGGGGATATAGAGAGAAAGGTGGGGAGCCCAAGAGCCACAGTGGAAATTGTCCCTTCTGCGGCGAGTTCCAGCCCTCCCTTCCGGGCTCTGGGGCTTCTCCCTGCCCGCAGAGAGCCCTAAACATAGGAGGGCTGGCTCCACCGTCCCTGCGGTGAAGCAGATGGACCCACACCTGCAGGCTTCTCTTCCCGGGCACTGGGGTCACGTCCCGAGCCTGCGTTCCCAGCCTCTGACTTCTGCTCCCTGGCCTCTCCACCGGCTTCCTCAGGGGCCTCCAGCTCCCTTCCTCCCTAGGTGTCAGGGTCAGTGGGAGCCCCCTTTTCTCTCTGTGCTTCCTGGTGCTCTGCTGATTCCATCTGCATCCCTCCATTCCCCTGCTCAAGCAGCCCAGGCATCCAGGAGGGCTGGCCCTCCCTCCCCTCCCCCCAGCTGCTGGCCGGCACCTTCCCCTGTCCCTGCCCCCTCCCTGCCCCTCACTGCTGCCAGGATAAAGTCCCAGCCTTTAGCCCTTAGCCCCTGGGCAGTGTTGGGAGGGGTGGTGACATAGGAGAATGCAGGCAGGTGCACATCCCCCACCCCCACCCCTGCTCCAGGCCTGCGTGCTTTCCAGTGGAGACAGGAAACCAGGCCGGAAGTTTAAGTACTACATTAAAAATGACCATTAGGGACACCTGGGTGGCTCAGTCGCTCGAGCATTCGACTCAGGTCATGATCTCAGGGTCGTGGGATCGAGCCCCGTGTTGGGCTCTGCACTCAGTGCGGAATCTGCTTGGGATTCTCTCCCTCCCTCTCCCTCTGCCCCTCCCCCTGCTTGCGTGCTCCCCCCACCCCCCTCTCTCTCTCTCTAAATATAAATAAATAAAGTCTTTAAGAAAATGACCATCAAACAGAAAACAGGAAAAGGGTATTATTGTTTTGAAATGACAGTGTGAAATGGTAAATGTTGAGGGGGGTCTAGGTATTTTAAGAGGACAAAGTAGTAGATGATATAACAAATAATTAGTTTATAATTTATCTGCTTCAATAATTCGTAATTTAATATACTCTCATTTTACTGAGAATGGCAACCTGTGATTTCTGACTTGGCCTCCCAATTCTGGGAAGCAGGCCCCCGGGAAGCGTTAGCTGTTCATTCAGTGGAATGAGGACGGATGGTCTGCAAGAGCTGGTGTGGGAGGAGGAAAGAGATGGTGTTTACTGTGTGAAAGCAGGGAGAAGGAGGAGGGAGAAGGGAAGGAGGGAGGAGGGAGAGGGGAAAGAAGGAGAGGGAGGGAAGAGGGAGAGGAGTAGGAAGGATGGAGGAGGGAGGGGAGAAGGGAGAGGAGTAGGGAGGAGGGAGGGGAGGAGGGAAAAGAGTAGGAAGGATGGAGGAGGGAGGGGAGGAAGGAGAAGAATAGGAAGGATGGAGGAGGGAGAGGGAGGAGAGAGGGAGGAGGGAGAGGAATAGGAAGGATGGAGGAGGGAGGGGAGGACAGAGAGGGGAGGAAGGGGTATCCGGTTGGAGCTCTTCCACCTGTCTCTGCAGGATGCCCGCCGTCTCCATGCCGGATTACATGGTTTATGAAGAGTTTAACCCCGATCACACCAACGGTAACTACGAGTCCAGAAGAGGGCCTTTTGACCATGATGTGAAAACGGTTTGGCAAAGGGAAGCGGAGGAACGCGAAAAGA
>NW_025413748.1:0-2046 GCF_002201575.2 Neomonachus schauinslandi
CTGTCAGGGGTAGAGGCATCAAGGAGGGATGAGTAATCAGAGGTGTCTTTTTCTTCCTGACTCTTTGCTTCCAACAGACGTGGGCTTCTGCCGGCTGGACGGGCTTCCTGTGTGGGAAAGGCCGGTGGGCACTGGCCCCCTGAGCAGGGAGATAGACACCCTTTCCAGGACAGGATGTGTTCTCTCTGGCTCTTGGAGAGGAGCTTTGAGGGGGAGGGAGCTGCCCACTTGGGCAGCCCCCCAATGGGCCTCCATACCAGCCAGGGGCAGCCAGCCCTGGAGGACTCCAGGATGGGGTTTGTGTGCCGGATGGTCAGTTATAGAGAGAGGAAGCTGCTCTCAGAGTCCACGTGCGTCCTGGTGGTCTCGGTTCCACATGGATGGGAAGTCACCCTGGCCCAGGCAGGCCCCAGCCCCTTTGGAAACTCCCCTGTCCTTCAAGCAGTGGGTGGAGCTGACTGCTGGCCAGGCGCAGGCGGCCCCTCCTGGGCTCCCTCCCAGGTCAGCGGTGGGCATGTGGGGGGACAATACCGAGGGGAGTCAGGGTGACACTCAGGGAGGACGCCATTGGGGCACTGGCCCAGCCCACGCAGGGGAGCAGGATAGGGGTCTTGCCATGAGAGAGGGGACTGTAGGAAGTCAAGCTGGGAGAGCCTGGCTCTTTCGGGACAGTCTTCAAGGCGCCCGAGGCCCCCGAGCTCTCGAGGAAGCCGCCCTGGCCAGGAGGAGCTGCCGGGCCCGGGGATGAGTCCACGGGTTCAGCCTTCTTCTGTTTCCTGTCGGCTCCGTGGCTCTGTGCCCGCTCTGCGGCGGCCATCCAGCCAGCTGCCGCCTGCCTCCCGTGCAGGCCCAGGTGGATGTGGGGTGGGGACAGGGCCCGCTGGCCGATGCAGGGGGGACCCCTCCCTCAACCTTCAGGAGCTTCCTCTCTTCCCAGCAGGCAGGCCCGGTTAAATCTGGTGACTTTTCAGGAACATGCCCCCACCCCCAGAGCCGCTGGGAGTCTGTCTCTGGTTCCCCGGCCACTGCCGGGGGCTCCCTGGGGGTCGATCCCTCACACAAAGCCCACAAAGCTGGGTGCCTGCCTCCGGGGAGCCCAGGCCGACGTGGGTGTGTGATGGCCGGATGCCCCCTCCCACCTCTGCCGAGCCAGTGCACGGGAGCTGAGGCCTGGGCCTGGGACAGGATCCCCCAGAACACACGACCCAGGGCAGGATGCTGCGGACAGGCTATTCATAGAGTCCTCTCCCCACATGACTGTCCCATGTGATTAATGCCACCACCGTGGCTGAGCTGGGGGCTGCCAAGACGGGCGGGGGCAGGGCCGGGAGCCACTCCGGAAGAGACCCTCAGTGAGGCTGGTATGAGCAGGCCCTGGGCTCCACCGGGCAGGCAGAGGAAAGCAGGGTGTTGGGACCCCACTGTGCTGAAGACCCCGGGTTCTCACGGTGTTCAGCAGCCTTCAAGACAGTGTGGTGGCCCAGTGCTTGGGAAGGGGCTTCTCCAGTGGGAGGGCGCCGGGCACTGGGCACCATCTGGTCCACGGTGCCCACTGCTGCAGGAGCCTGGGCCGCCTGTGGACAGCTTGTCCATCACACCCTGTCAGGTGACTCTCAGAAAGTTCCCGCGGGCCTTCCCTCAGGCCTGGTCCCGGCAGGAGCTTTCGTCACCAGCTAGGAATGCGTCCAGCTACTGCTGTCCCCTGCCCAGAAGCACGAGCTCCCAGGGGCTTCTGTGGAAAGTGCAGACCTGGGGCTGGTCACTTACCAAGGGGGCCATCGGAGCACGTCCCCCCCCAGCATGCTTGCTGCGCTGGCTCCCTGGGTCTGAGTGCACGGGCCGGGAAAGGGTGGGGTAGGCCGGAAGCAGCCCAACGGGGCAGAGCAATGTCTGGCTGGTGTCCCCCCAAGACTCCGTCTGACCCTCCTTGCTTCTGAGCTGGGTGATGCCGTGGGGCCAGGCCCCCTGCCCACAAAACTGCCAGGCTCTTGCTGGAAGCCTGAGCTGCCTGCTCCACGGGGAGGGTGTCGCGGGAGGAAGCAGACA
>NW_025413749.1:0-2046 GCF_002201575.2 Neomonachus schauinslandi
TTTTTCCCCCTTTGTATGTTTCACATTTTCCTGTTTCTTTGGATATATCATACATTTTTGGTTAAAACTCAATATTTTAGATTATATATTGTAACACCTCTGTTATCATATTCCTCCACCATCCAAGATATGTTGCTGTTTCTGGTTTGTGGTGTTTTTGTTTGTTTGTTTAGTGACTTTCTTGAACTAATTCTGTAAATTGGTCATTCCTTGTAGTGTATGACCCTTGTAGGGTTTTGGTCACAACTGTGTCAGTTTTAATAGCCACCCAGTGTTTGTTCAGAAGATTTCCTTAATGCTTTGCCTATTTTCTTTTCCATTCATCTGTCTATGGACATCAGGCTCTTTCCATATTTTTGCTATTATTGACATTGCTGCTTTAAACATTGGGGCGCATCCCCATCCCTTTTTTGAGTGAGGCATTATCCTTGTGCATCCTTACATTTACAGGAATATTTCAGAGGTTTTCAAAATTTCTTATGGTGCTTTGGTACTCCAGTATTTCCTTTTAAATTGCTGGATAAGTTGTTGTTGATCCACCCTGAAATCATAGGCCTAGATAGCTGGTGATATGACAGTAGTTTGCTATTGTATTGGTAATGCCCTAGAGTAGGCTCTCCTCTTCCCCATGAGTTCTCAATCAAATCAACTAGCCACCAAATTTAGAGAATAAAGGAGTTAGGAACTACAGAGTTAGAAAAAAAAATATTGGTTGTGTTCTGGGGATGATGATGATGCTTTTAATGGAGCTCCAAAAATACATCTCTTCATTGTCTTCAGTGCTCTCCACTTTTGGCTGCTACACCACTAAGCTCCATGTTAAACCATCCCAGACTCCTTTCTCCCCAGTCTTCATGAGGTTCAGTAGTTTCTCTTGGATAGACTATTTTCAATTTGTTCTGCAGTTTTGGGTAATTGCCAGAGTTTTGAAATGGTTGGTTTTCATTGTTCTGTGTGTATTTTTGTTGTTTTAGAAGGAGAGCAAGTTCACCAAGGTCCTTACTTCTCCAGGAAGTCAGTTCCCAGAACGTGCACTCCTAAGCACATGCTGCTAACGCTTATGTTCACCTACATCAACCAAGCTCTTTCCAGGTGTCTTTCTTGGACACTTCAGTTCTTTCTTGCTTACATTCTTCTTAATCTATGCTTCAGTTGTCCTAAAATGGCCTTCCACACACTTCCACATTCTGAAATGCCCTGCTCATTCTCTATTTTATCCTAATGTAGAATCAAAAGTGAATTCTATCACCATGTATCAGTAAAACCTTCAGCCATAGACCTAAGCTCTCTGTGCATCAGTTACCAATTTGTGATCATAAGAGAACCTTTGATTTGTGCTGTTGTTAAAGTTAAATCAAATAACTTAAAAACAAAAGACAAATGACTGAATTTAAAAATGGACAGTATAGGGACACCTGGCTGGCTCAGTTGGAAAAGCATGTGACTCTTGATCTCAGGGTCATGAGTTCAAGCCCCATGTGGAGTATAGAGATTACTTAAATAAATATAAAACTGAAAAAATGGACAAAATATTTTAATAGACACTTCTTTAAAGAAGATATGTAAATGACCAATAAGTACATGAAAACATGCTCAACAACCTTAGTCATTAAGAAAACGTGTCAAAACCCACAAATGAGATATTATTTAATACCCATTAGTTGAAATGGTTAAAAAAGACAGGTAATAAAAAGTGCTTGGAAGGATGTGGAAAATTTGGAACACTCATACATTGCTGGTTGGGATGTAAAATGGTGCAACCAATTTGGAACATGGTTTGACAGTTTTTCACAAGATTCAATATACAGCTACCACATGCTAGGTATATACCCCCAAACAAATGGAAACATACGTTCACACAGAAACTTGTATATGAATGCTCATAGCAGCATTATTCAAAACTGGAAACAACTAAATGTCCATCAATTGATGAATGGATAAACAAAACGTGACATATCTATCCAGCAGAATATTATTTAGCCATGGCTAGTTGAATATAATAAAATATAAGACTAAGGAATATTAATCATCCATAAAAATGTGCTG
>NW_025413750.1:0-2045 GCF_002201575.2 Neomonachus schauinslandi
GGGGATTGCATTGAATGTGTAGATTGCTCTAGGGAGCATTGACATCTTCACAATATTTGTTCTTCCAATCCATGAGCATGGAACGTCTTTCCATTTCTTTGTGTCTTCCTCAATTTCTTTCATGAGTATTTTATAGTTTTCTGAGTACAGATCCTTTGTCTCTTTGGTTAGATTTATTCCTAGGTATCTTATGGTTTTGGGTGCAATTGTAAATGGGATCGACTCTTTAATTTCTCTTTCTTCTGTCTTGTTGTTGGTGTATAGGAATGCCACTGACTTCTGTGCATTGATTTTATATCCTGCCACTTGACTGAATTCCTGTATGAGTTCTAGCAGTTTTGGGGTGGAGTCTTTTGGGTTTTCCACATAAAGTATCATATCATCTGCAAAGAGTGAGAGTTTGACTTCTTCCTTGCCAATTTGGATGCCTTTGATTTCTTTTTGTTGTCTGATTGCTGTGGCTAGGACTTCCAATACTATGTTGAATAGCAGTGGTGATAGTGGACATCCCTGCCGCGTTCCTGACCTTAGGGGGAAAGCTCTCAGTTTTTCCCCATTGAGAATGATATTCGCTGTAGGTTTTTCATAGATGGCTTTTATGATATTGAGGTATGTACCCTCTATGCCTATACTCTGAAGAGTTTTGATCAAGAAAGGATGCTGTACTTTGTCAAATGCTTTTTCTGCATCTATTGAGAGGATCATGTGATTCTTGTTCTTTCTTTTGTTAATGTATTGTATCACATTGATTGATTTGCGGATGTTGAACCAACCTTGCAGCCCAGGGATAAATCCCACTTGGTCATGGTGAATAATCCTTTTAATGTACTGTTGGATCCTATTGGCTAGTATTTTGGTGAGAATTTTTGCATCCATGTTCATCAGGGATATTGGTCTGTAATTCTCCTTTTTGATGGGGTCTTTGTCTGGTTTGGGGATCAAGGTAATGCTGGCCTCATAAAATGAGTTTGGAAGTTTTCCTTCCATTTCTATTTTTTGGAACAGTTTCAGAAGAATAGGTATTAATTCTTCTTGAAATGTTTGGTAGAATTCCCCTGGGAAGCCATCTGGCCCCGGGCTTTTGTTTTTTGGGAGATTTTTGATGACTGCTTCAATTTCCTTAGTGGTTATAGGTCTGTTCAGGTTTTCTATTTCATCCTGGTTCAGTTTTGGTAGTTGGTACATCTCTAGGAATGCATCCATTTCTTCCAGGTTATCTAATTTGCTGGCATAGAGTTGCTCATAATATGTTCTTATAATTGTTTGTATTTTTTTGGTGTTGGTTGTGATCTCTCCTCTTTCATTCATGATTTTGTTGATATGGGTCATTTCTCTTCTCTTTTTGATAAGTCTGGCCAGGGGTTTATCAATCTTGTTAATTCTTTCAAAGAACCAGCTCCTAGTTTCGTTGATTTGTTCTACTGTTCTTTTAGTTTCTATTTCATTGATTTCTGCTCTGATCTTTATTATTTCTCTTCTCCTGCTGGGTTTAGGCTTTATTTGCTGTTCTTTCTCCAGCTCCTTTAGGTGTAAGGTTAGGTTGTGTACTTGAGAACTTTCTTGCTTCTTGAGAAAGGCTTGTATTGCTATATACTTTCCTGTTAGGACTGCCTTTGCTGCATCCCAAAGATTTTGAATAGTTGTGTTTTCATTTTCATTGGTTTCCATGTATTTTTTTAATTCTTTTTTAATTTCCTGGTTGACCCATTCATTCTTCAGTAGGATGCTCTTTAGCCTCCATGTATTTGAGTTCTTTCTCACTTTCCTCTTGTGATTGAGCTCTAGTTTCAAAGCATTGTGGTCTGAAAATAGGCAGGGAATGATCCCAATCTTTTGGTACCGGTTGAGACCTGATTTATGACCTAGGATGTGATCTATTCTGGAGAATGTTCCATGGGCACTAGAGAAGAATGTGTATTCCGTTGCTTTGGGGTGGAATGTTCTGAATATGTCTGTGAAGTCCATTTGGTCCAGTGTGTCATTTAAAGTCTTTATTTCCTTGTTGATCTTTTGCTTAGACGATCTGTCCATTTCAGTGAGGGGGG
>NW_025413751.1:0-2045 GCF_002201575.2 Neomonachus schauinslandi
GGGGATTGCATTGAATGTGTAGATTGCTCTAGGGAGCATTGACATCTTCACAATATTTGTTCTTCCAATCCATGAGCATGGAACGTCTTTCCATTTCTTTGTGTCTTCCTCAATTTCTTTCATGAGTATTTTATAGTTTTCTGAGTACAGATCCTTTGTCTCTTTGGTTAGATTTATTCCTAGGTATCTTATGGTTTTGGGTGCAATTGTAAATGGGATCGACTCTTTAATTTCTCTTTCTTCTGTCTTGTTGTTGGTGTATAGGAATGCCACTGACTTCTGTGCATTGATTTTATATCCTGCCACTTGACTGAATTCCTGTATGAGTTCTAGCAGTTTTGGGGTGGAGTCTTTTGGGTTTTCCACATAAAGTATCATATCATCTGCAAAGAGTGAGAGTTTGACTTCTTCCTTGCCAATTTGGATGCCTTTGATTTCTTTTTGTTGTCTGATTGCTGTGGCTAGGACTTCCAATACTATGTTGAATAGCAGTGGTGATAGTGGACATCCCTGCCGCGTTCCTGACCTTAGGGGGAAAGCTCTCAGTTTTTCCCCATTGAGAATGATATTCGCTGTAGGTTTTTCATAGATGGCTTTTATGATATTGAGGTATGTACCCTCTATGCCTATACTCTGAAGAGTTTTGATCAAGAAAGGATGCTGTACTTTGTCAAATGCTTTTTCTGCATCTATTGAGAGGATCATGTGATTCTTGTTCTTTCTTTTGTTAATGTATTGTATCACATTGATTGATTTGCGGATGTTGAACCAACCTTGCAGCCCAGGGATAAATCCCACTTGGTCATGGTGAATAATCCTTTTAATGTACTGTTGGATCCTATTGGCTAGTATTTTGGTGAGAATTTTTGCATCCATGTTCATCAGGGATATTGGTCTGTAATTCTCCTTTTTGATGGGGTCTTTGTCTGGTTTGGGGATCAAGGTAATGCTGGCCTCATAAAATGAGTTTGGAAGTTTTCCTTCCATTTCTATTTTTTGGAACAGTTTCAGAAGAATAGGTATTAATTCTTCTTGAAATGTTTGGTAGAATTCCCCTGGGAAGCCATCTGGCCCCGGGCTTTTGTTTTTTGGGAGATTTTTGATGACTGCTTCAATTTCCTTAGTGGTTATAGGTCTGTTCAGGTTTTCTATTTCATCCTGGTTCAGTTTTGGTAGTTGGTACATCTCTAGGAATGCATCCATTTCTTCCAGGTTATCTAATTTGCTGGCATAGAGTTGCTCATAATATGTTCTTATAATTGTTTGTATTTTTTTGGTGTTGGTTGTGATCTCTCCTCTTTCATTCATGATTTTGTTGATATGGGTCATTTCTCTTCTCTTTTTGATAAGTCTGGCCAGGGGTTTATCAATCTTGTTAATTCTTTCAAAGAACCAGCTCCTAGTTTCGTTGATTTGTTCTACTGTTCTTTTAGTTTCTATTTCATTGATTTCTGCTCTGATCTTTATTATTTCTCTTCTCCTGCTGGGTTTAGGCTTTATTTGCTGTTCTTTCTCCAGCTCCTTTAGGTGTAAGGTTAGGTTGTGTACTTGAGAACTTTCTTGCTTCTTGAGAAAGGCTTGTATTGCTATATACTTTCCTGTTAGGACTGCCTTTGCTGCATCCCAAAGATTTTGAATAGTTGTGTTTTCATTTTCATTGGTTTCCATGTATTTTTTTAATTCTTTTTTAATTTCCTGGTTGACCCATTCATTCTTCAGTAGGATGCTCTTTAGCCTCCATGTATTTGAGTTCTTTCCGACTTTCCTCTTGTGATTGAGTTCTAGTTTCAAAGCATTGTGGTCTGAAAATAGGCAGGGAATGATCCCAATCTTTTGGTACCGGTTGAGACCTGATTTATGACCTAGGATGTGATCTATTCTGGAGAATGTTCCATGGGCACTAGAGAAGAATGTGTATTCCGTTGCTTTGGGGTGGAATGTTCTGAATATGTCTGTGAAGTCCATTTGGTCCAGTGTGTCATTTAAAGTCTTTATTTCCTTGTTGATCTTTTGCTTAGACGATCTGTCCATTTCAGTGAGGGGGG
>NW_025413752.1:0-2045 GCF_002201575.2 Neomonachus schauinslandi
GGGGATTGCATTGAATGTGTAGATTGCTCTAGGGAGCATTGACATCTTCACAATATTTGTTCTTCCAATCCATGAGCATGGAACGTCTTTCCATTTCTTTGTGTCTTCCTCAATTTCTTTCATGAGTATTTTATAGTTTTCTGAGTACAGATCCTTTGTCTCTTTGGTTAGATTTATTCCTAGGTATCTTATGGTTTTGGGTGCAATTGTAAATGGGATCGACTCTTTAATTTCTCTTTCTTCTGTCTTGTTGTTGGTGTATAGGAATGCCACTGACTTCTGTGCATTGATTTTATATCCTGCCACTTGACTGAATTCCTGTATGAGTTCTAGCAGTTTTGGGGTGGAGTCTTTTGGGTTTTCCACATAAAGTATCATATCATCTGCAAAGAGTGAGAGTTTGACTTCTTCCTTGCCAATTTGGATGCCTTTGATTTCTTTTTGTTGTCTGATTGCTGTGGCTAGGACTTCCAATACTATGTTGAATAGCAGTGGTGATAGTGGACATCCCTGCCGCGTTCCTGACCTTAGGGGGAAAGCTCTCAGTTTTTCCCCATTGAGAATGATATTCGCTGTAGGTTTTTCATAGATGGCTTTTATGATATTGAGGTATGTACCCTCTATGCCTATACTCTGAAGAGTTTTGATCAAGAAAGGATGCTGTACTTTGTCAAATGCTTTTTCTGCATCTATTGAGAGGATCATGTGATTCTTGTTCTTTCTTTTGTTAATGTATTGTATCACATTGATTGATTTGCGGATGTTGAACCAACCTTGCAGCCCAGGGATAAATCCCACTTGGTCATGGTGAATAATCCTTTTAATGTACTGTTGGATCCTATTGGCTAGTATTTTGGTGAGAATTTTTGCATCCATGTTCATCAGGGATATTGGTCTGTAATTCTCCTTTTTGATGGGGTCTTTGTCTGGTTTGGGGATCAAGGTAATGCTGGCCTCATAAAATGAGTTTGGAAGTTTTCCTTCCATTTCTATTTTTTGGAACAGTTTCAGAAGAATAGGTATTAATTCTTCTTGAAATGTTTGGTAGAATTCCCCTGGGAAGCCATCTGGCCCCGGGCTTTTGTTTTTTGGGAGATTTTTGATGACTGCTTCAATTTCCTTAGTGGTTATAGGTCTGTTCAGGTTTTCTATTTCATCCTGGTTCAGTTTTGGTAGTTGGTACATCTCTAGGAATGCATCCATTTCTTCCAGGTTATCTAATTTGCTGGCATAGAGTTGCTCATAATATGTTCTTATAATTGTTTGTATTTTTTTGGTGTTGGTTGTGATCTCTCCTCTTTCATTCATGATTTTGTTGATATGGGTCATTTCTCTTCTCTTTTTGATAAGTCTGGCCAGGGGTTTATCAATCTTGTTAATTCTTTCAAAGAACCAGCTCCTAGTTTCGTTGATTTGTTCTACTGTTCTTTTAGTTTCTATTTCATTGATTTCTGCTCTGATCTTTATTATTTCTCTTCTCCTGCTGGGTTTAGGCTTTATTTGCTGTTCTTTCTCCAGCTCCTTTAGGTGTAAGGTTAGGTTGTGTACTTGAGAACTTTCTTGCTTCTTGAGAAAGGCTTGTATTGCTATATACTTTCCTGTTAGGACTGCCTTTGCTGCATCCCAAAGATTTTGAATAGTTGTGTTTTCATTTTCATTGGTTTCCATGTATTTTTTTAATTCTTTTTTAATTTCCTGGTTGACCCATTCATTCTTCAGTAGGATGCTCTTTAGCCTCCATGTATTTGAGTTCTTTCCAACTTTCCTCTTGTGATTGAGTTCTAGTTTCAAAGCATTGTGGTCTGAAAATAGGCAGGGAATGATCCCAATCTTTTGGTACCGGTTGAGACCTGATTTATGACCTAGGATGTGATCTATTCTGGAGAATGTTCCATGGGCACTAGAGAAGAATGTGTATTCCGTTGCTTTGGGGTGGAATGTTCTGAATATGTCTGTGAAGTCCATTTGGTCCAGTGTGTCATTTAAAGTCTTTATTTCCTTGTTGATCTTTTGCTTAGACGATCTGTCCATTTCAGTGAGGGGGG
>NW_025413753.1:0-2045 GCF_002201575.2 Neomonachus schauinslandi
GGGGATTGCATTGAATGTGTAGATTGCTCTAGGGAGCATTGACATCTTCACAATATTTGTTCTTCCAATCCATGAGCATGGAACGTCTTTCCATTTCTTTGTGTCTTCCTCAATTTCTTTCATGAGTATTTTATAGTTTTCTGAGTACAGATCCTTTGTCTCTTTGGTTAGATTTATTCCTAGGTATCTTATGGTTTTGGGTGCAATTGTAAATGGGATCGACTCTTTAATTTCTCTTTCTTCTGTCTTGTTGTTGGTGTATAGGAATGCCACTGACTTCTGTGCATTGATTTTATATCCTGCCACTTGACTGAATTCCTGTATGAGTTCTAGCAGTTTTGGGGTGGAGTCTTTTGGGTTTTCCACATAAAGTATCATATCATCTGCAAAGAGTGAGAGTTTGACTTCTTCCTTGCCAATTTGGATGCCTTTGATTTCTTTTTGTTGTCTGATTGCTGTGGCTAGGACTTCCAATACTATGTTGAATAGCAGTGGTGATAGTGGACATCCCTGCCGCGTTCCTGACCTTAGGGGGAAAGCTCTCAGTTTTTCCCCATTGAGAATGATATTCGCTGTAGGTTTTTCATAGATGGCTTTTATGATATTGAGGTATGTACCCTCTATGCCTATACTCTGAAGAGTTTTGATCAAGAAAGGATGCTGTACTTTGTCAAATGCTTTTTCTGCATCTATTGAGAGGATCATGTGATTCTTGTTCTTTCTTTTGTTAATGTATTGTATCACATTGATTGATTTGCGGATGTTGAACCAACCTTGCAGCCCAGGGATAAATCCCACTTGGTCATGGTGAATAATCCTTTTAATGTACTGTTGGATCCTATTGGCTAGTATTTTGGTGAGAATTTTTGCATCCATGTTCATCAGGGATATTGGTCTGTAATTCTCCTTTTTGATGGGGTCTTTGTCTGGTTTGGGGATCAAGGTAATGCTGGCCTCATAAAATGAGTTTGGAAGTTTTCCTTCCATTTCTATTTTTTGGAACAGTTTCAGAAGAATAGGTATTAATTCTTCTTGAAATGTTTGGTAGAATTCCCCTGGGAAGCCATCTGGCCCCGGGCTTTTGTTTTTTGGGAGATTTTTGATGACTGCTTCAATTTCCTTAGTGGTTATAGGTCTGTTCAGGTTTTCTATTTCATCCTGGTTCAGTTTTGGTAGTTGGTACATCTCTAGGAATGCATCCATTTCTTCCAGGTTATCTAATTTGCTGGCATAGAGTTGCTCATAATATGTTCTTATAATTGTTTGTATTTTTTTGGTGTTGGTTGTGATCTCTCCTCTTTCATTCATGATTTTGTTGATATGGGTCATTTCTCTTCTCTTTTTGATAAGTCTGGCCAGGGGTTTATCAATCTTGTTAATTCTTTCAAAGAACCAGCTCCTAGTTTCGTTGATTTGTTCTACTGTTCTTTTAGTTTCTATTTCATTGATTTCTGCTCTGATCTTTATTATTTCTCTTCTCCTGCTGGGTTTAGGCTTTATTTGCTGTTCTTTCTCCAGCTCCTTTAGGTGTAAGGTTAGGTTGTGTACTTGAGAACTTTCTTGCTTCTTGAGAAAGGCTTGTATTGCTATATACTTTCCTGTTAGGACTGCCTTTGCTGCATCCCAAAGATTTTGAATAGTTGTGTTTTCATTTTCATTGGTTTCCATGTATTTTTTTAATTCTTTTTTAATTTCCTGGTTGACCCATTCATTCTTCAGTAGGATGCTCTTTAGCCTCCATGTATTTGAGTTCTTTCCAACTTTCCTCTTGTGATTGAGTTCTAGTTTCAAAGCATTGTGGTCTGAAAATAGGCAGGGAATGATCCCAATCTTTTGGTACCGGTTGAGACCTGATTTATGACCTAGGATGTGATCTATTCTGGAGAATGTTCCATGGGCACTAGAGAAGAATGTGTATTCCGTTGCTTTGGGGTGGAATGTTCTGAATATGTCTGTGAAGTCCATTTGGTCCAGTGTGTCATTTAAAGTCTTTATTTCCTTGTTGATCTTTTGCTTAGACGATCTGTCCATTTCAGTGAGGGGGG
>NW_025413754.1:0-2043 GCF_002201575.2 Neomonachus schauinslandi
GGGATTAAAGTTGATAATTACTTTTATACCCTCTAGCTATAAAAGTAATTATCAACTTTAATCCCATTTTCCACTGATCAATGGGAGTAGAACCAAAAAAGGTTAAAGGACTTGTCCAAAGTTCCTAAAGTGGCATTACCTAGCATCTTATGGCACCAAAAGAGATGATACAATTCTTTAATGCTGAATCAGGTAAGTTATCAAACAAATTCATTAAATTAATCAGATACATTAAAAGTATGACACGGGCACAGTAATTTAATATCTTAATTGGGGACAAGGTGCTTAGCTACATTTTCTTTTAAAGGAGGATATCTCTAGGTTTTTGTCTATTTTTAAAACTCAATTCACCTCAAAAGTCAGTTCTCTCCCTTTGAGTTAAATACTGAGGGTTTCGGAAGGTTTATGCTACCTACATTATAAAAATCATACATGTCAAAATGTACCATATTTTATTAAACATAATATGAACGTTTGACTCAACAGAAACATGTGAGAATGGTGACCAAAAAAAAAAAAGTGGAGGGGGGCGCCTGGGTGGCTCAGTCAGTTGGGCCTCTGACTCTTGATTTTGACTCAGCTCATGATGTCAGGGTTGTGGGATTGAGCCCCGCATCAGGCACCAAGCTCAGTGGGGAGTCTACTTCTCTCCGTCTCTCTCTCTCCCTCTCTCTCTCTCTCTCTCCCTTTGCCCCTCCCCTTGCTCATGCTCTCTAAATAAATAAATAAATCTTAGAAAAAGAGGCTGTTTAAGAAACATGTGGAGGAAAAAAGTGATAATACAAATATTTGTTATTAAAAATATCTCAAAGTGGTCCTGTTGGAATGCTAAGTTCCAAGAGTGAGTACAAAGCAGAAAAGATTGCACATACTGAAACAATAAATAGGTTTAGCTGAAATACTTGTTTATATCCTTTCTCTTAGTCATTGCTTCTTTCCCATTTTATTGTTTATGGAAATGCAATTTATACTTAAGCCAATAGATAAAAATAAAAACCCTAGAGATGGGGCACCTGGATGGCTCAGCGTTAAGCGTCTGCCTTCAGCTCAGGTCATGATCCCAGGGGCCTGGGATGGAGCCCCATGTCAGGCTCCCTGCTCAGCAGAGAGTCTGCTTCTCCCTGTCTCTCTCCCTCTGCCTCTCCCCCGGCTCATGCTCGTGCACACACATGTGCTCTCTAATAAATAAATAAATGTTAAAAAAAACAACAACACTAGAGATTATTATATATCTTTTTTAAAGATTTATTTATTTTAGATAGAGAGCATGAGCAGGAAGGGCAGAGGGAGGAGAGAGAAACTAAAGCACACTCCACGCTGAGCACAGAGCCCAACGCGGGGCTCACTCTCATGAACCTGAGATCACAACCCAAGCCAAAACCAAGAGTCGGATGCTCAACTGTGCCACCCAGATGTGCCAACATAATTGCATTTTTTTAAGTTTTTTTTTTTTAAGATTTTATTTATTTATTTGACAGAGAAAGACACAGCGAGAGAGGGAACACAAGCAGGGGGAGTGGGAGAGGGAGAAGCAGGCTTCCCGCTGAGCAGGGAGCCCAATGCGGGGCTCGATCTTAGGACCCCGGGATCGTGACCTGAGCCGAAGGCAGAGGCTTAGCGACTGAGCCACCCCAGGTGCCCCGATAATTGCATTTTTTAAGGAATTTTCTTTACGGTTACTCTGCTTCATGAGGTCACATGGTGCATAGCTCAATTAGTTTCCCAGGTCATATGCCACTTGGGAGACTTACAGAGAAACTTAAGGAAAACCAATCATAAGAATGTTTTCCTGCACTCCTATCATTTAGATAGCAGAAATAATCTATTTCCGAACACAATTACGTATTTAGACAACCCCATGTTATACACGAACTTTTTTCCTAAGTGGAAAATCAAAATGACTCAGATAATTGATAAAGAGAAAAAACAAAAGAGCAGTAGCAAAGTGAACCTCTACCTCTTTTTGAAGTTGAACTTTCTTTTTTTCCAAATCCCAGATGTCTATCTGTAACATGCCTATCTCATTCTTAAACTTTTGAACAT
>NW_025413755.1:0-2043 GCF_002201575.2 Neomonachus schauinslandi
AGAAGGCACCTCTCAAACCAGCTCTGGTTTCATGAAACTAGCCTTCCACTTGCACGGATGTCGGGAGGTCTAATATCGAGGCACCTCCCTCAAAAGACCAGCAGTGTAGAGAAAACGTGCCTTACCTACTGCCCTCCTCTTTGAAGTAGAAAGCAATTTAGGGTGTACCACGGGTGAGAGCCTGGGGAACGGGTTCCCTACATAACACGGAGCGAGAAACACGGTGGTGTAGAAGACACCTCTCAAAGCACCTCTGGTTTCATGAAACCAGCCTTCCCCTTGCACAGATGAGGGGAGGTCTAATATCCATGAACCCCCTCGAAGGAACAACAGTATAGAGAAAACGTGTTATAGGTACTGCCCTCCTCTTTGAAGGGGAAATGAATTTAGTCTGTCCCACGGGTGACAGCCTGGGGAACGGGTTCCCTACAGAACACGGATGGAGAAACAGGCTGGTGCAGAAGGCACCTCTATTTCGAACTCTAGTTTCATGAAACTAGCATTCCTCTTGCACAAGTCAGTGGAGTTCTAATATCCAGGTATATCCCCTGAAGGAACAACAGTGTAGAGAAAACGTGCTTTAGTTACCGTCGAACTCTTTAAAGAGAAAGCAGTTTTCGGTGTACCACGGGTGAGAGCCCGGGGAACGGGTTCCCTTCACAACACGGAACGAGAAACATGGTGGTGTAGAAGACACCTCTCAAAGCAGCTCTGGTTCCATGAAACTAGTCTTCGCCTTGCACGGATGTGCGGAGGTCTATTATCCAGGAACCAACCTCGAAGGAACAACAGTATAGAGAAAACGTGTCTTAGCTACTACCCTCCTCTTTGAAGTGGAAAGCAATTAAGTGTACCACGGGTGAGAGCCTGGGGAACGGGTTCCCTACATAACACGGAGGGAGAAAGAAGCTGGTGCAGAAGACTCCTCTATTTCGAGCTCTAGTTTCATGAAACTCACATTCCCCTTGCACGAGTGTGTAGAGGTCTAATATCCAGATATATCCCTTGAATGAACAAAAGTGTAGAGGAAAGGTGATTTAGCTACTATCCACCTCTCAAGTATAAGGTAGTTTAGGGTGTACCCCGGGTGAGAGCCGGGGAAACTGGTTCCCTATAGAAAACGGTGTGAGAAAGGAGCCTGGGCAGAGGCCACCTCTTGAAAATGAATTCCCTTTGCACGGGTGTGTGGAGGTCTAAAATCCAGGCACCTCCCTCGAAGGAACAACAGTATAGAGAAAACGTGCTTTAGATACTGTCCACCTCTCTGAAGTAGAAAGTAGTTAAGGGTGTACCACGGGCGAGAGCCTGGGAAACGCGTACCCTACAGAACACGGAGTGAGAAACAAGCCGGTGCAGAGGGCACCTGTCGAAAAAGCTCTAGTTTCATGAAACTGGCATTCCCTTTGCACGGGTGTGTGGAGGTCTAATATCCGGGCACCACCCTCGAAAGAACAACAGTGTAGAGGAAATGTGCTTTAGCTACCCTCCAGCTCTCTGAAGGAGACAGCAGTTTACGGTGTACCACGGGAGAGAGCCTGGGGAACAGGTTCCCTACGTAACACGGAGCGAGAAACAGGGTGGTGTAGAAGGCACCTCTCAAACCAGCTCTGGTCTCAGGAAACGAGCATTCCCCTTGCAAGGGTGTGAGGAGGTCTCCTATCCAGGCACTTCCCTCGAAGGAACAACTCTGTAGAGAAAACGTGCTTTAGCTACTGTCCCCCTCTCTAAAGTAGAAAGCAGTGTTGGGTGTACCACGAGTGAGAGCCTGGAGAACGGGTTCCCTACATAACACGGAGGGAGAAATAAGCTGGTGCAGAAGGCTCCTCTATTTCGAGCTCTAGTTTCATGAAACTCGCATTCCCCTTGCACGAATGTGTAGAGGTGAATATCCAGATATATCCCTTGAATGAACAAAAGTGTAGAGGAAACGTGATTTAGCTACTATCCAACTCTCAAGTATAAGTTAGTTTAGGGTGGACCCCAGGTGAGAGCCGGGGAAACGGGTTCCCTACAGAACACGGACTGAGAAAAAAGCCGGAGCAG
>NW_025413756.1:0-2041 GCF_002201575.2 Neomonachus schauinslandi
GAAGAATTAATACCTATTCTTCTGAAACTGTTCCACCAAATAGAAACAGAAGGAAAACTTCCAGACTCATTCTATGAGGTCATCATTACCTTGATCCCAAAACCAGACGAAGACACCACCATAAAGGAGAATTTCAGACCAATATCCCAGATGAACATGGATGCAAACCTGCTCCCCAAGATCATCGTTAAAAGGATCCAACAGTACATTCAAAGGATTATTCACTACAGCCAAGGGGGACTTATTCCTGGGATTCAGGGGTGGTTCACATCTGTAAATCAATCCAATGGGATACACCACACTAATAAAAGAAAGGACAAGAACCATATGATCTTCTCAACAGACGCAGGAAATGCATTTGACAAAATACAGCATCCTTTCTTGATAAAAACTATGCGCCATGTAGGGAAAGAAAAAATACCTCAATATCATGAAAGACCACAGCAAATATCATCCCCATCAGAAAGAAACAGAGAGCTTCTCCCCCACGGTCAGCAACATGACAGGGATGTCCACACTTAGCACTGTTGTTCAACATACTACTGGCAGTCCTACCCTCAGCAATGAGAGAACAAAAAGCGATAAAAGGCACCCAAAGTGGCAACAAAGAAGTCAATCTCGCACTCTTTGCAGATGACAAGGTATTCTATGTGGAAAACCCAAAAGACTCCACCCAAAAACTGCTAGAACCGATACAGCAATTCCGCAAAATCTCAGGATATCAAACCAATGCACAAAGGCAGTTGCATTCCTGTACACTAACCATGAGGCAGAAGAAAGAGAAATCAAGGAATCGATTCCACTTACAATTGCCCCGAAAAACATGTGATACCTAGGATTGAACCTAACATAAGAGGTAAAGGATCTATACTCTGCAAACTATAGAACCCTTAGGAAAGAAGTAGAGGAAGACACAAAGAAATGGAAAAATATTCCATGTTCATGGAGTGGAAGAACAAATATTGTGAAAATACCTATGCTACCCAAAGAATCTACACATTCAAAGCAATCCCTATCATCAACATTTTTCAGGGAGCTGGAACAAACAATCCTAAAATTTGTGTAGAAGCAGAAAAGACTCCCAAAGGCCAACAGAGTGTTGAAAAAAAGAACCAACACCGGAGGCATCACAATTCCGGACTTCAAGCTCTATTTCAAAGCTGTCATCACCAAGACAGTATGGAACTTGCACAAAACCAGACACCTAGATCAATGGAGCAGAATAGAGGACCCAGGAATTGACCCTCAACTCTACGGTCAACTAATCTTTGACAAAGGGGGAAGGAATAGCCAATGGAAAAAAAGACAGTCTCTTCAACAGATGGTGTTGGGAAAATTAGACAGCCACATGCAGAAGAATGAACCCGGACCACTTTCTTACACCTTACACAAAAATAAACTCAAAATGCATGAAAGACCGAAATGTGAGCAAGGAATCCCCCAAAATCCTAGAGCAGAATACAAACAACACACTCTTTGACCTTGGCCACAAGAACTTCTTCCTAGACACGTCTCCAGATGCAAGGGAAACAAAACCAAACATGAACCATTGGGACATCCTCGGGGGGGAAAAAAGCAAAAGAAATAATCAACAAAAAAAAGTCTCCCGGGGAACTGCCCCTTGTTGGGTCCCTACTGGAAGAGCAGTGGCCCGACTGTGCCACAGATCACAGTCTGTGGCAACCCGGAACTGAGAGACCACCACCACTCCTTGGCTCCGTCTCTGAAACGGGCTTCCCTGCCCCAATACCTGGATTTTTTGGGATTTGGAGGTTGAGTTTGATGAGTTCTTCATAGATTTTGGAGACTAGACTTTTATCTGATAGGTGAGTTGCAAATGTCTTCTCCCATTGTGGAGGCTGCTTTTAGTTTTTGCCCTGCTCACCAATTAATTTACATAAAAACTAAATAAGGATTCGATATTGTATAGATTATGAATAAATCCCAAACATAATCATCTTGGTAATCATTAATCTATTGCTGTCTTTAAAAGAGTGAATTTGTAAGGAAAAGACAAATGTCACATAAGTATAAAAGAGAA
>NW_025413757.1:0-2040 GCF_002201575.2 Neomonachus schauinslandi
GAAAGGACCCAAATTAATAAAATTATGAATGAAAGGGGAGAGATCACGATTAACACCAAGGAAATAGAAACAATTATTAGAAATTATTATCAACAACTATATGCCAATAAACTGAGCAATCTGGATGAAATGGAGGCCTTCCTGGAAACGTATAAGCTGCCAAGACTGAAACAGGAAGAAATTGACAACCTGAATAGGCCAATAACCAGTAACGAGATTGAAGCAGTGATCAAAAACCTCCCAAAAAACAAGAATCCAGGGTCTGATGGATTCCCTGGGGAATTCTACCGAACATTCAAAGAAGAAATAATACCTATTCTACTGAAGCTGTTTCAAAAAATAGAAACAGAAGGAAAACTTCCAAACTCATTCTATGAGGCTGGCATTACCTTAATCCCCAAACCAGGCAAAGACCCCATCAAACAGGAGAATTTCAGACTGATATCCCTGATGAATATGGATTCCAAAATCCTCAACAAAATCCTAGCTAATAGGATCCAACAATACATTAATAGGATCATCCACCACGACCAAGTGGGATTTATCCCCGGGATGCAAGGGTGGGTCAACATTTGCAAATCAATCAATGTGATAGAACACATCAATAAGAGGAGGGAGAAGAACCATATGGTCCTCTCAATTGATGCAGAAAAAGCATTTGACAAAATACAACATCCTTTCCTGATTAAAACTCTTCAGAGTATAGGGATAGAGGGAACATTCCTCAAGTTCATAAAATCCATCTATGAAAAACCCACAGCGAATATCATCCTCAATGGGGAAAAGCTGAGAGCCTTTCCCTTAAGATCAGGAACACGTCAAGGATGCCCACTCTCGCCACTATTGTTCAACATAGTACTAGAAGTCCTAGCAACAGCAATCAGACAAGAAAAAGAAATAAAAGGTATTCAAATTGGCAAAGAAGAATTCAAATTCTCTCTTTTCGCAGACGACATGATACTTTATGTGGAAAACCCAGAAGACCCCACCCCCAAATTCCTAGAACTCATCCAGGAATTCAGTAATGTGGCAGGATACAAAATCAATGCACAGAAATCAGTTGCTTTCTTATACACTAACAACACAACTGTAGAAAGAGAAATTAGAGAAACGATTCCATTTACAATAGCACCAAAAACCATAAGATACCTCGGAATAAACCTAACCAAAGAGGTAAATGATCTATACTCTAGGAACTACAAAACACTCATGAAAGAAATTGAAGAAGACACAAAAAGATGGAAAAATATTCCATGTTCCTGGATCGGAAGAATAAACATTGTGAAAATGTCTATGCTACCCAGAGCAATCTATACCTTCAATGCCATCCCAATCAAAATTCCAATGACATTTTTCAAAGTGCTGGAACAAACAATCCTAAAATTTCTATGGAATCAGAAAAGACCCCAAATCGCCAAGGAAATGTTGAAAAAGAAAAACAAAGCTGGGGGCATCACGTTGCCCGATTTCAAGCTCTATTACAAAGCTGTGATCACCGAGACAGCATGGTACTGGCACAAAAACAGACATATAGACCAATGGAACAGAATAGAGAACCCAGATATGGACCCTCAACTCTATGGTCAAATAATCTTTGACAAAGCAGGAAAAAACATGCAATGGAAAAAAGACAGTCTCTTCAATAAATGGTGCTGGGAAAATTGGACAGCCACATGCAGAATGAAACTCGACCATTCTCTAACACCATTCACAAAGATAAACTCAAAGTGGATGAAAGACCTCAATGTGAGACAAGAATCCATCAAAATCCTAGAGGAGAACATAGGCAGTAACCTCTTTGACATCGCCCACAGCAACTTCTTTCAAGATACATCTCCAAAAGCTAGTGAAACAAAAGCAAAAATGAACTATTGGGACTTCATCAAGATAAAAAGCTTCTGCACAGCAAAGGAAACAGTCAACAAAACAAAGAGGCAACCCACAAAATGGAAGAAGATATTTGCAAATGACACTACAGATAAAGGGCTGATATCCAAGATCTAGAAAGAACTTCTCAAACTCAACACCCAAAAAACAAAT
>NW_025413758.1:0-2040 GCF_002201575.2 Neomonachus schauinslandi
CAGCACCCACTGTCCTGGACCTTTATTCTAGAGAATGAAAATTTAAGATCCCAAAAAACACTGTGCCCAAATATTCACTGTGGGATTATTTGTAGTCTCTAAAGACTGGAAACAAACCAAAATATCCCTCAAAAGGGGAGCAGATGAACAAACTGTGGCATTTCCAACCTAGGGAGCACAACTCAGTGATAAAAAGTAATAAAGTTAGGATACCACAAAACGTGGATGGATTCCAGGTATATTATCCTGAGTGAAAACAAACAAACAAAAAAACATCATCACTGGTCACAGCTGTACGAGTCCCCTCATGTAACAAAATGCCAACAAAATGGCAACACAAAATGCCAAAGTGTAAAACATAGGGGTGAATGGCATGGAAGGGATGGCTGGGGCAGGGGAGGGTAGCATGAGGGAAATCTTCGTGCTGATGGAGTAATTCCATACCTGGATTGTGCTGTTGAACATATAAATGTCCATGACAAAGTGACAGACCTAGACATATCCATCATACCACTGCCAGTTTCCTGGTGCAAATACTGTCCTGCAGTATTTGGAGGATGTTACCTTGGGGCAAAATGAGCCAAGAGTGCCTCTGCAATGGGACATTTCTGTACTATCTGAACCTTCCTGTAAATCACTAAATGTACCTAAATCCCTCCCTACCTATAGTATTGCTCTACCTTTCAACAAACCACAGAATAGTTCCCTAAAGCTATCAGTCCCACCCTGACTCCTTGAAGCTCCAAGCTTCCCCAGGACCCTAATGTGTGGGTATTAAGCAGCAGCGTTGGAGGCAGGAGGAACCTGTTGTTGGTCTGTGACTAGGAAGGACCTGGGCTGTGATGTGCTGTACCCTAAGGGGCAGAGAAGGCCACGTGTGGGACAGGACAGAGGCAGGACCTAGACTGCTCTCCTCCTGAACCTGCTGTTTTGAGTTTGGGAAGGAACTGACAGGACATGGACCTGGTTCACAGCCTGCCCTCCCTCCTCTGGACAGCATCTGTGCCCTGCTCTTGTAGATCCCCTCGCCAACCCTGCCTTCTCCTGCATCCTGCTCACACAGCCATCCCCCCAAATTTGCCCACAATTTACAGATGAACGAGTGGGGGATCAAGGGTGAACTGCTCTGCTTCAAACCCCCAAAGTGGGGTCCCAGCACCTCCAAGATCCTGCTGTGTCCAGAAACATGTGTCTGGTAAGTGGGGTCTGAGCAGGTGGCTACTAGAGGTAGGCAGCGTTGATCACACTGTGATCCACTTCCCCCTCAAATCCAAGTGACCTGGACTCCACCAGCCTCCCCACTGGCTCCTGAAAGCAGCAGCCCTCCTATAAGATCAGACACCATCCATTTTAGAGATACTAACCTCTCTCCTCCCAAGTCCCCCTCATTTTGACCTTCCCTAAGAGAGCTTTTTCATGGCTCTAATCAGTTCATGCCAAGGTGATATGAGCACACTGCCTTGAGCTCCCCCAAGGGGCCATGGCTCTAGGCTCTCTTACCTCCACTACAGTCACAGGCAGACCCCAGCTCATGAGCATCCACAAGGCACTTGAGCTCCCACATCCTGTGCTGAGGTTAAGGGATAATCTCTAGTGAGAAGACAAACCTGGAACCTTAGTTTCCTCCTTCCTTCTGTCCAATGAGTGGCAGAATCTCAACTCTGCCTATTAGAGGTAGACACCTTCCTCCATATCCACAGATATCTGAGTATTCCATGCGCACCTGTTCGCACCTGTTCCTACCGGTCTCCTTTTCTTCTTTACTCTGTCCATCCACCCGTCCACATGGAGCAGCAAGTAGTAATCTGTGTCTCCCCCAACTTCTGCAGTGCTTCTGTGACTCAGAGCAGAAAGCCCACACTCCAGGCTCCTCACTCCATTCTGTACATACCTCACCCACAGGAAATCATCCAGAGGCAGGGAATGGTCCCCTGCTTCTGGCCTCCCTCCAGCCTCGTCCCTTCATCTTGTCACATTTACTCTTCAGAGGTCTGCATCACACAGGGACATGCAGTCAGGAAATACTAGCTCTGGTGACCA
>NW_025413759.1:0-2039 GCF_002201575.2 Neomonachus schauinslandi
ATGGAATGTGAAAGTGCTTGTTGCAAACAGAGACTTTAAGTGGCCCAGGTTTGGAGCCACATTTTGCCACAACCAGTACCAAAAGGTTGGGAGTGCACCGCAGGGATCTGCTGGGTTTGGAGCCTCCACATAGGGTCGGGTGCCAGAGAAATGCTCGGTCACAGGCCTGGTGAGCACAGTGTGCACCTGGACCAGGGAGAAGGGAGTGATTGACCGCTTTTCTCTGGGAGCTCACTGAGAATTGGGGCTAGGAGTTCTCAGCTCCTATTGGGCAGAGATTGGGAGGCCACCATTTTCACTCTCGTCCTCCCAGGCTCTACGGGAAGCTTGCAGGAAACAAATGCTACCAGAGAGCAAACTCGAGCAGATTACTTATCCCAGACTGGCAAGGGCGGGGCACTTCCACCCCCAGCAAAGACATTTGGGAACCATGGCAACAGGCCCCTCCCCCAGAAGATCAGCAAGAACAGCCAGCCAAGACTAAGTTTACCGATCAATGAGAACGGCAGAACTCCAGCGGTAGGGGAATACTGCAGATAGAATTCATGACTTTTTTACTATGATTCTTTAGCCTTTCAAAGTTAATTTTTTTAACTGTCTTTTTTTTTTTAATTTTCCTTTTTCCTTTTTTCAAACAACATCCTTTCAATCCCTTTTTTTAAACAAATATTTTTTATTTTTCATTTTTAGAGTCATATTCTATCCCTTCTTAGTAGTTACCCTTATTTTTGGTATATATATATGTTGTTCTCTCTTTTAAATTTTGAGATACAGTTTCTTCTAACAGACCAAAATATACCCTAAATCTCTAATGTATGGCTTTGTTCTAGTCTCCTGCCGGATCACAATTTCTCCCCCCCTTTCTTTAAAAATCCTCTTCTTTCTTTTTTTCAACCAACTTCTTATCTTATCAATTCCTCTTATAAAATCTTTTATAACTTTCCTCTTTACACTCATATCCCATCCCTTCATAGTATTAATCCTTATTTTTGTACATATATAAGTTTTTCTTTCATTAAATTTTTGGGAGGCACTTTCTTCTAACAGAAAAAAACACTCCCAAAATGTAGTGTGTGGCACTGATCTATGCACTATCCTGATCATATTTGATCATATTCTGTTTTTGTTTTGTTTTGTCTTTGTTTGTTTTTATCTTTTTCTTTTTTTTACTTTCCCTTTCTTTTCCCCTGGTTTCAGGTCTTTTCTGATCTGTTCAGTGTATATTCTCTGGGGACATTGTTACCCCGTTAGCATTTTGTTCTCTCATTCATCTATTCTCCTCTGGACAAAATGACAAGATGGAAAATATCACCTCAACAAAAAGAACAAGAGACAGTGCCAACTGCCAGGGACCTAAACAATACGGACATTAGTATGACGTCAGAACTAGAGTTCAAAATGATGATTTTCAAGATACTAGCTGTGCTTGAAAAAAACATGGAAGATATTAGAGAAACCCATTCTGGAGAAATAAAAGAACTAAAATCTAACCAAGTCAAAATCAAAAAGGCTGTTAATGAGGTGCGATCAACAATGGAGGCTCTAAATGCTAGGATAAATGAGGCAGAAGAGGGAATTAGTGATATACAAGAACAAATGATGGAAAATAAAGAAACTGAGAAAAAGATAAACAACTATTGGATCATGAAGGCAGAATTCGAGAGATAAGTGATACCATAAGACGAAACAACATTAGAATAATTGGGATCCCAGAAGAAGAAGAAAGAGAGAGAGGGGCAAATTATAGCAGAGAACTTCCCTAATTTGGGGAAGGAAAAAGGCATCAAAATCCAGGAGGCACAGAGAACCCCTCTCAAAATCAATAAAAATAGGTCAACACCCTGACATCTAATAGTAAAACTTAGGAGTCTCAGAGACAAAGAGAAAATCCTGCAAGCAGCTGGGGAGAAGAGATCTGTAATCTACAATGGTTGAAGCATTAGATTGGCAAGAGACCTATCCATAGAGACCTGGCAGGCCAGAAAGGACAGGCATGATATATTCAGAGCACTAAATGAGAAAAATATGCAGCCAAGAAT
>NW_025413760.1:0-2039 GCF_002201575.2 Neomonachus schauinslandi
GTCTACCCCTCCGATTTCCCCCGCTTCATTCTTCCCCTCCCGCTACCCACTCCAGCAACCCTCAGTTTGTTTCCTGCAATTAAGAATTCCTCATATCAGTGAGATCATATGATACATGTCTTTCTCTGTTTGACTTATTTCACTCAACATAATACCCTCCAGTTCCATCCACATCGTTGCAAATGGCAAGATCTCATTCCTTTTGATGGCTGCATAATATTCCATTGTATATATATATACCATATCTTCTTTATCCATTCATCTGTCGATGGACATCTTGGCTCTTTCCACAGTTTGGCTATTGTGGACATTGCTGCTATAAACATTGGGGTGCACGTACCCTTTCGGATCCCTACTTTTGTATCTTTGGGGTAAATACCCAGTAGTGCAATTGCTGGATCATAGGGTAGCTCTATTTTCAACTTTTTGAGGAACCTCCATACTGTTTTCCAGAGTGGCTGCACCAGCTTGCATTGCCACCAACAGTGTAGGAGGGTTCCCCTTTCTCCGCATCCCCGCCAACATCTGTCGTTTCCTGACTTGTTAATTTTAGCCATTCTGACTGGTGTGAGGTGGTATCTCATTGAGGTTTTGATTTGGATTTCCCTGATGCCGAGCGATATTGAGCACTTTTTCATATGTCTGTTGGCCATTTGGGTGTCTTCTTTGGAAAAATGTCTGTTCATGTCTTCTGCCCATTTCTTGATTGGATTCTTTGTTCTTTGGGTGTTGAGTTTGCTGAGTTCTTTATAGATTTTAGATACTAGCCCTTTATCTGATATGTCATTTGCAAATATCTTCTCCCATTCTGTCGGCTGTGTTTTGGTTTTGTTGACTGTTTCCTTTGCTTTGCAAAAGCTTTTTATCTTGATGAAGTCCCAATAGTTCATTTTTGCCCTTGCTTCCCTTGCCTTTGGCGATGTTTCTAGGAAGAAGTTGCTTCGGCTGAGGTCGAAGAGGTTGCTGCCGGTGTTCTCCTTTAGGATTTTGATGGACTCCCGTCTCACATTGAGGTCTTTCAACCATTTGGAGTCTATTTTTGTGTGTGGTGTAAGGGAATGGTCCAGTTTCATTCTTCTGCATGTGGCTATCCAATTTTCCCAACACCATTTGTTGAAGAGACTGTCTTTGTTCCATTGGACATTCTTTCCTGCTTTGTCAAAGATGAGTTGACCATAGAGTTGAGGGTCCATTTCTGGGCTCTCTATTCTGTTCCATTGATCTATGTGCCTGTTTTTGTGCCAGTACCATACTGTCTTGATGATGACCGCTTTGTAATAGAGCTGGAAGTCCGGAACTGTGATGCCGCCAGCTTTGCTTTTCTTTTTCAACATTCCTCTGGCTATGCAGGGTCTTTTCTGGTTCCATACAAATTTTAGGATTATTTGTTCCATTTCTTTGAAAAAAGTGGATGGTATTTTGATGGGGATTGCATTGAATGTGTAGATTGCTCTAGGTAGCATTGACATCTTCACAATATTTGTTCTTCCAATCCATGAGCATGGAACGTTTTTCCATTTCTTTGTGTCTTCCTCCATTTCTTTCATGAGTATTTTATAGTTTTCTGAGTACAGAGCCTTTGTCTCTTTGGTTAGATTTATTCCTAGGTATCTTATGGTTTTGGGTGCAATTGTAAATGGGATCGACTCCTTAATTTCTCTTTCTTCTGTCTTGTTGTTGGTGTATAGGAATGCCACTGACTTCTGTGCATTGATTTTATATCCTGCCACTTTACTGAATTCCTGTATGAGTTCTAGCAGTTTTGGGGTGGAGTCTTTGGGGTTTTCCACGTAAAGTATCATATCATCTGCAAAGAGTGAGAGTTTGACTTCTTCTTTGCCAATTTGGATGCCTTTGATTTCTTTTTGTTGTCTGATTGCTGTGGCTAGGACTTCCAATACTATGTTGAATAGCAGTGGTGATAGTGGACATCCCTGCCGCGTTCCTGACCTTAGGGGGAAAGCTCTCAGTTTTTCCCCATTGAGAATGATCTTCGCTGTAGGTTTTTCATAGATGGCTTTTATGATATTGAGCTATGT
>NW_025413761.1:0-1665 GCF_002201575.2 Neomonachus schauinslandi
TCAGTGGCATTCCTATACACCAACAACAAGACAGAAGAAAGAGAAATTAAGGAGTCGATCCCATTAAAATCACACCCAAAACCATAAGATACCTAGCAATAAATCTAACCAAAGAGGCAAAGGATCAGTACTCAGAAAACTATAAAATACTCATGAAAGAAATTGAGGAAGACACAAAGAAATGGAAAAACGTTCCATGCTCATGGATTGGAAGAACAAATATTGTGAAGATGTCAATGCCACCTAGAGCAATCTACACATTCAATGCAATCCCCATCAAAATACCATCCACTTTTTTCCAAGAAATGGAACAAATCATCCTAAAATTTGTATGGAACCAGAAAAGACCCCGCATAGCCAGAGGAATGTTGAAAAAGAAAAGCAAAGCCGGCGGCATCACAATTCCGGACTTCCAGCTCTATTACAAAGCTGTCATCATCAAGACAGTATGGTACTGGCACAAAAACAGACACATAGATCAATGGAACAGAATAGAGAGCCCAGAAATGGACCCTCAACTCTATGGTCAACTCATCTTTGACAAAGCAGGAAAGAATGTCCAATGGAATAAAGACAGTCTCTTCAACAAATGGTGTTGGGAAAATTGGATAGCCACATGCAGAAGAATGAAACTGGACCATTTCCTTACACCACACACAAAAATAGACTCCAAATGGTTGAAAAACCTCAATGTGAGACAGGAGTCCATCAAAATCCTAAAGGAGAACACGGGCAGCAACCTCTTCAACCTCAGCCGCAGTAACTTCTTCCTAGAAACATCGCCAAAGGCAAGGGAGGCAAGGGCAAAAATGAACTATTGGGACTTCATCAAGATAAAAAGCTTTTGCAAAGCAAAGGGAACAGTCAACAAAACCAAAAGACAACCAACAGAATGGGAGAAGATATTTGCAAATGACATATCAGATAAAGGGCTAGTATCCAAAATCTATAAAGAACTCATCAAACTCACAACCCAAAGAACAAAGAATCCAATCAAGAAATGGGCAGAAGACATGAACAGACATTTTTCCAAAGAAGACATCCAAATGGCCAACAGACACATGAAAAAGTGCTCAATATCGCTCGGCATCAGGGAAATCCAAATCAAAACCTCAATGAGATACCACCTCACACCAGTCAGAATGGCTAAAATTAACAAGTCAGAAAACGACAGATGTTGGCGGGGATGCGGAGAAAGGGGACCCCTCCTACACTCTTGGTGGGAATGCAAGCTGGTGCAGCCACTCTGGACAACTCTATGGAGGTTCCTCAAAAAGTTGAAAATAGAGCTACCATATGATCCAGCAATTGCACTACTGGGTATTTACCGCAAAGATACAAAAGTAGGGATCCGAAGGGGTACGTGCACCCCGATGTTTATAGCAGCAATGTCCACAATAGCCAAACTGTGGAAGGAGCCAAGACGTCCATCGACAGATGAATGGATAACGAAGATGTGGTATATATATACAATGGAATATTATGCAGCCATCAAAAGGAATGAGATCTTGCCATTTGCAACGACGTGGATGGAACTGGAGGGTATTATGTTGAGTGAAATAAGTCAAACAGAGAAAGACATGTGTCATATGATCTCACTGATATGAGGAATTCTTAATTGCAGGAAACAAACTGAGGGTTGCTGGAGTGGGGGGTGGGGTGGGA
>NW_025413761.1:1765-2034 GCF_002201575.2 Neomonachus schauinslandi
AATATATGTTAAGAAAAAAAAAAAAGAAGAAGAAGAAGGTAGCGGGAGGGGAAGAATGAAGCGGGGGAAATCGGAGGGGTAGACGAACCATGAGAGACGATGGACTCTGAAAAACAAACAGGGTTCTAGAGGGGAGGGGGGTGGGAGGATGGGTTAGCCTGGTGGTGGGTATTGAGGAGGGCACATTCTGCATGGAGCACTGGGTGTTATGCACAAACAATGAATCATGGAACACTTCATCTAAAACTAATGATGTAATGTATGGGGAT
>NW_025413762.1:0-2033 GCF_002201575.2 Neomonachus schauinslandi
CTTGGAGGCTGGCTACCACTGTGTGTGCACACATGTGCATATGTGTTTGTGTGTGCGTGTATGTGTGCATGTGTGGAGAGGTAGGATATGATGATGAAGATGGTTAACATGACCAGAAAGAGGCACTTTCTGAAACCTGGATATGGAAGTTACAGCACTGGTGTGCAGGTCAAGTCCAGCCAGGGCAGTGTCAACAGTAACACAGGAACAGGGGCATGCATGCCTTCTTCGACATGTAAGAGACGGTAAAGCTCGGGCGTCACCTGTCTGACAAGGAAACACTCCCTGTACCTGAGCCTTGCTGCCTGAAGGCTTTCTCTTCACCTATGGGACGTGGCTAGAATGCTGGGGAGGGAATGCCCCAGCCTCCTTGTAGGCAAAGTTCCTGGAAGTTGAATTACTCAGTATTTTTTCACTTCTTAAAGATTTTTAATATATGTCCTCTAGGATTGATCCTGATAATTGGGTTTTTAATTCCTCTGTTTCCTGATTTTTTCCTGTCTACTTTGGCTGATCCAGAAGTTAAGCTATTAGTCAACTCTGATAAGCCCACTTCCTCCCCTTCCTACTACTGCCAAGAAACAGCTGAACCCGTCCCAGATGCCCCTCCAGCCAGGGTGAATCTCTGGGCCGGCCACAGTTCTCCAATGGCCTGTCTGGATTGCTGGTAGCTTGGTCTTATTTTCTTCGTCAAGCTGATCCCTCAGTATTTGTATCTTATACAACTTCAATTCTGTTTGATGTTGCCATTCATGTTTCCATTGATATAGGAGCGGTATTCCTCATTTGTATTTTTATTCTAACTGAATAAAAATTTTAGGAGTGAGAGGAGGGATACAAGTGAACTCATCCCACTCCAGGATCCTGAAACTCTCGCTCATTCCGCAGGCCCTGGGAAAGAGCTCTTTGTGTCCCCTCAGTTCCCTGGCTGCAAGTTTTGCTTCTTGTCTCTGGCCAGACCTTGACCTGCCCCACCAAGACATGCAGGACTCTGTAGTATTCCTGCCTCTTCTGGGAAGGACTCACCAGGCCCTTCAGGCAGCGTGCAGTCTCAGTAGGCTGCAGGGGAGTCAGCGTGGCTGGATGAGGGCCAGAGCTGGAGATGAAGATTTCTGAGAATAACCAGTTTCTGGGCTCCTGCTATCCATGATGGCTTCAGATCACAGGGAGGTGAATTGGCAGGGGTCCATCCTGGTGAGTGAGGCTGGCTCCCCTGCCATCCGGTCTCAGGTCTAACAGTTCAGGGACTGCAGGGGCAAGACTGGCTCAGGCTGCCTTTAGCCACCCTGAAGCCAAATCCCAGCACCCAGAAATAGAAACTTCTGTTTGTTTTTCATTTTTCTTTCTTACAAACTGATTATTCTTTTTGTCTCTTTTAGATGTTTCTTTGCACCTTTATTGTTGCAACCAAACCTTGGAAATTTGAGTTCACTATGCTGAAGAAACAATGCGAAGAGGTCTAATTATCTTCTAGCATGTTCGACTGTTTTCACTTCCATTTTAAAGAAGGAAATACACCTGCAAAACATTTAAATAAGCTGACCCATTGACTTCATTTTTGTGGCCTTTTTGCTTTTTTGTGTGCCCTTCAGGGGCTGATACTGAGAACATGATACCTTTTTACAGTGTTGGTCAGCCTCTTCTAGTTGACTCACTCATCTACTAGCAGGGCAATCTGCTGCCAGTAGATGGAAGAGACTGTAAACCTGTTTCCTTATCTCATTGAACTCTGAGCACAGATTACTTTTCACTGGCAGCTGTTTCTGGAGAACTAACTGGAGGACACAGTCCTCAACTGTTTTGAGCTGATGGATTGTTTCTGCAAGATTCTGAGGGGTCTGGCTGCCTTGAGAGTGTTCCTTCCATGGATTTCCACAGAAATCTCCCTGCCTAGGACTCCAGGGAAGACACAGCCCATTGGCTTAAAAACAGTTTTAGACAAGATCCAACTGGAAGATAGTTGGGTTATTTGTATATTTGCAGTGTACTTTTGGTTTTGAAGTGAAGCAGAAACAATGTAGGGGTGATTGATG
>NW_025413763.1:0-2033 GCF_002201575.2 Neomonachus schauinslandi
CAGAGGGAGAAGGAGAGAGAATCTTAAGCAGGCCCCACACTCAGTGTGGAGCCTGACGTGGGCTCGATCTCATGACCCTGAGATCATGATCTGAGCCAAAATTAAGAGTCGGACGCTTAACCAACTGAGCCACCCAGGCACCCAGAACAGATTTTTAATTTTGAGGATATTATTTTATCTATTTTTTTCTTTCCTTTCTTATGCTTTGGTGTCAGATCTAAAAGCATTGCTAGATCCAAGCTTATGAAGATTTATCCCCATTTATTTCTTCTAGAGTTTATAGTTTTACCTCTTACATTTAAGCCTTTAATTTATTTTGAGTTAATGTTTATATGTGGTGTGAGGTAAGGGTCCAGTTTCATCTCTCTGTACATGGATAGTCAATTGTCTAGCACCCTTTGTTGAAAAGACCATTCTCTCCCCCAGTGTAATGTTGCCACCCTTGTCAAAATTCAGTGGACCATAGATGAAGGGGTTTATTTCTGGGCTGTCAGTTAAATCCCACTGATCTGTATGCATATCTTTTTAAAAAAACTATTTTATTTATTTATTTTTAAAAACGTTTTAAATTTAAATTCAACTAATTAACGTATAATGTATTATTTGTTTCAGGGTGAATGCATACCTTTATGACAGTATCACAATGTTTTATTTACTGTTGCTTTGTATTAATATTTGAACTTTGGAAGTATGACCTTTCACCTTTGAGTTTCTTTTTCAAGATTGTTTTGGCTATTTTGTGGTCTCTTGAAATTCCATATGACTGTTAGGATTAGCTTGTGCATTTCTTTCCAAAGACCTTTGTGAATTTCCTCGGGAACGCATTGAATTTCCACATTGCATTGTGTACTATTGCCATCTTATCAATAGTATGTCTTTTCATCACCATGGGGTCCTCAGATTTATTTAGGTTTCCCTTTCTTTCAGCAATGTTTTGTAATTTTCAGTGTACAAGCCTTGCACCTTGATTACATCTATTCCTGAGTATTTTGTCAATGTTAATGTTCCCTAAAATGGAATTGTTTTCTTAAATTATTTTTTGGATGATTCATGGCTAATGGATACAAATAAGAGAGATTTTTGTGTGTTGATATTAACTGGCTGTAATCATTTTTTGTTGATTGTTTAGGAAGCTCTCTATATGAGATGATGTCATCTCTGGTCTCTGAATAGACGTAGTTCTACTGTTTTCTTTCACATGTGGATTTCTTGCCTTATCATTCTGGGTAGAACTTCCAGTACGATACTGAGCAATGAGTGAAAGCCAGCATGATGGACTTGTTTGTGATTTCAGAGTAGAGCTGTCAGTCCTCAAAATTGAGCATGATGTTTGATTAGAGTTAGGGTTGGGTTAGGGGTTAGGGTTAAGGGTTAGGGTTAGGGTAGGTGACCCTGTGACCCATGCAGCCCCACAGTCAGCATGTTGGAGCCAGGAACACTCCCCCTGTGCTGAGCTCCCGGGCAAACCCTGCAGGTCCCCTCCTCTGGCTGACCCCCTGAAGGTTCTGTCCCCACCTGCCATGAGTTGGAAGTCCCCACAACCTCCTCTTCAGGTTTGAATAATCTGCTCCAGTGGCTCATGGAACTCAGAGAAACATGTGTGATTCTTGGGCACAGCCATGAATCTCAGCTTCTTCATGATGGGGGGCAGCCCAGCAGCTGAGTGACCATGCAGGGCTGCCTCTGCAAGTAGGGCAGCAGCAGCTGGGTTCTGCCCATCGCTTTTATTTCATTTTTTTCTCAGAAAAGCAAGGGCAGTTGCCTCAAAACGTGGGAAAGGAGGACAAAGGGATGGCAAGTATCCTGAAGCTGTAAAGCAGTCCTGCACCCTCCCCTAGGGGCAGGCACGCAGGGAGGCAGTCATGGGATAAGGGAAAAGCAGGATGTTTGTGCTAGCAAACACCAGGTGCAGAAAGGGGACCTGAGGGTTACATTCTTTCCTAGCTCCTAACCTGTGCCCTGCCCCTGGGGATCATGGGATCCTGCTCCTACTGGGCCCTTGCGTTCAATAGTCTGAGAACAGGAACGCTGTT
>NW_025413764.1:0-2032 GCF_002201575.2 Neomonachus schauinslandi
TCTTGTGATTGAGCTCTAGTTTCAAAGCATTGTGGTCTGAAAATAGGCAGGGAATGATTCCAATCTTTTGGTACCGGTTGAGACCTGATTTATGACCTAGGATGTGATCTATTCTGGAGAATGTTCCATGGGCACTAGAGAAGAATGTGTATTCCGTTGCTTTGGGGTGGAATGTTCTGAATATGTCTGTAAAGTCCATTTGGTCCAGTGTGTCATTTGAAGTCTTTATTTCCTTGTTGATCTTTTGCTTAGACGATCTGTCCATTTCAGTGAGGGGGTTGTTAAAGTCCCCCACTCTTATTGTATTGTTGTCGATGTGTTTCTTTGCTTTTGTTATTAATTGGCTTATATAATTGGCTGCTCCCATGTTAGGGGCATAGATATTTACAATTGTTAGATCTTCTTGTTGGATAGATCCTTTAAGTAGGATATAGTGTCCTTCTTCATCTCTTATTACAGTCTTTGGTTTAAAATCTAATTTGTCTGATATAAGGATTGCCACCCCAGCTTTCTTTTGGTGTCCATTAGCATGGTAAATGGTTTTCCACCCCCTCACTTTCAATCTGGGGCTGTCTTTGGGTCGAAAATGAGTCTCTTGCAGACAGCATATCGATGGGTCTTGTTTTTTAATCCAGTCTGATAGCCTGTGTCTTTTGATTGGGGCATTGAGCCCATTTACATTCAGGGTAACTATTGAAAGATAGGAATTTAGTGCCATTGTATTGCCTGTAAGGTGACTGTTACCGTATATTGTCTGTGTTCCTTTCTGGTCTATGTTGCTTTTGGGGTCTCTCTTTGCTTAGAGGACTCCTTTCAAGATTTCCTGTAGGGCTGGTTTTGTGTTTGCAAATTCCTTTAGTTTTTGTTTGTCCTGGAAGCTTTTTATCTCTCCTTCAATTTTCAATGACAGCCTAGCTGGATATAGTATTCTTGGCTGCATATTTTTCTCGTTTAGTGCTCTGAATATATCCTGCCAGTCCTTTCTGGCCTGCCAGGTCTCTGTGGATAGGTCTGTTGCCAATCTAATGTTTCTACCCTTGTAGGTTACATATCTCTTCTCCCGAGCTGCTTTCAGGATTTTCTCTTTGTCTATGAGACTCGTAAGTTTTACTATTAGATGTCGGGGTGTTGACCTATTTTTATTGATTTTGAGAGGGGTTCTCTGTGCTTCCTGGATTTTGATGCCTGTTTCCTTCCCCAAATTAGGGAAGTTCTCTGCTATAATTTGCTCCATTATACCTTCTGCCCCTCTCTCTCTTCTTCTTCTGGGATCCCAATTATTCTAATGTTGTTTCGTCTTATGGTATCGCTTAACTCTCGAATTCTGCCCTTATGATCCAGTAGTTGTTTATCTCTCTTTTTCTCAGCTTCTTTATTTTCCATCATTTCATCTTTTATATTACTGATTCTCTCTTCTGCCTCATTTATTCTAGCAGTTAGCGCCCCCATTTTTGATTGCACCTCATTAATAGCCTTTTTGATTTCTACTTGGTTGGATTTTAGTTCTTTTACTTCTCCAGAAAGGGTTTCCCTAGTAACTTCCATATTTTTTTCAAGCCCAGCTAGTATCTTTAAAGTGATGATTCTGAACTCTAGATCTGACATTGTACTAATGTCCGTATTGAGTAGGTCCCTGGCAGTCAGTACTACCTCTTGTTCTTTTTGTTGAAGTGATTTTTTCCGTCTTGTCATTTTGTGCAGAGGAGAATAGATTAATGAGAGAACAAAATGCTAGCAGAGTAACAACGTCCCCAGGAAATATACTCTAAACAAATCAGAAAAAACCTGAAGCAGTGGGAAAAGAAAGGGAAAGAGAGAAAAAAGAAAAAAAAGAAAAAGATAAAGATAAAAACAAAAACAAACAAAACAAAACAACAACAACAAAAAAACCAGAATGTGATCAAATATGATCAGGCTGGTATATAGGTCAGTGCCACACACTAGATTTGGGGTGTATTTTGGTCTTTTAGAAGAAAGTGCCTCCCAAATTTTAAAGAAAGAAAAACTTATATATGTACAAAAATAAGGGTTG
>NW_025413765.1:0-2031 GCF_002201575.2 Neomonachus schauinslandi
TCTTTTCTTTTCTTTTCTTTTCTTTTCTTTTCTTTTCTTTTCTTTTCAGTAGGCTCCATTTCCAGTGTGGAGCCCAATGTGGGGCTTAAACTCACAACCCTGAGATCAAGACCTGAGCTGAGATTAAGAGTCAGATACCTAACTGACTAAGCCACCCAGGTACACTGGAGGAAGAATATAACTTTTAAGAGCAAGCACAACAGCTGGAAAAGGTTATTTCCAAAGGATGTAAGAAAGGGAAGCTATTATTTGTTAAATGGAGAAGGAAGAGCAAGAACTTGAAGATATTTGTGAAAATAAAAATACACACAAACTGAGAAAACTTAGATGTAAAGAAATCTACCAACCATTGACAAGGTGTTTGTGCAAAGCCAATGCCAGCTTTATTTCCAACTTTCTACATCTTTGAGTGAAACTTGAAGACCTCATGGAAATTTCAATGCATCTTTTCTACAATGAAAATATCATGAGTTGTTGGGGCTCCTGAGTGGCTCAGTCAGTTAAGCGTCTGACTCTTGATTTTGGCTCACGTCATGATCTCAGAGGCCTGGCATCAAGTCCCATGTTGGGCTCTGCACTGAGAGCAGAATCTGCTTAGGATTCTCTCTCTCTCTCTCCTGCTGTTCCTCACACTCTTTCTCTCACTCTCTCTTTCTAAAATAAATAAATAAATAAATAAATAAATAAATAAATAAATCTTTTAAAAAATAAAAGAAAATATCCTGGGTTGTTGACAGCACATATAATCTGGCCTGCACCTCCTACAATCAGTGGTGGCCCAGACATGGACTGAAATGTTGATAACACTGCTGAAATTCATTTCCCTGATACATGCAATAATATTAGTCAGAACAGCTAGACAGATAATGATGAGCCAAATAGCACATGTGTCTAGCAAGAAGAAAACCAAAGCTGGAGGCATCACAGTTCTGGACTTCAAGCTATATTACAAAGCTGTAATCATCAAGACACTAAGGTACTGGCACAAAAAAAGACTCATAGATTAATGGAGCAGAATAGAGAACCCAGAAATGGACCCTCAACTCTATGGTCAACTAATCTTCGACAAAGCAGGAGAGAATATCCAATGGAAAAAAGACAGTCTCTTCAACAAATGTTGTTGGAAAAATTGAACAGTCACATGCAGAAGAATGAAACTGGACCACTTTCTTACACCATACACAAAAATAAATTCAAAATGGATGAAAGACCTAAATGTGAGACAGAAATACATCAAAATCCTAATGGAGAATACAGGCAGCAATCTCTTTGACCTTGGTCACAGCAACTTCTTGCTAGACATGTCTCCAAAGGCAAGAGAAACAAAAGCAAAAATGAACTATTGGGACTTCATCAAGATAAAAAGCTTTTGCACAGCAAAGGAAACAGTCAACAAAATTAAAAAGCAACCTACAGAGTGGGAGAAGATATTTGCAAATGTCTTATCAGATAAAGGGCTAGTATCCAAAATCCATAAAGAACTTACCAAGCTCAACACCCAGAAAACAAATAATCCCGTCAAGAAATGGGCAGAAGACATGAACAGACATTTCTCCAAAGGAGACATGCAAATGGCCAACAGACACATGAAAAAAATGCTCAACATCATTCAGCATCAGGGAAATACAAATCAAAACCACAATGAGATACTACCTCACACTGGTCAGAATGGCTAAAATTAACAACTCAGGAAACAACAGATGTTGGCAAGGATGTGGAAAAAGAGGAACCCTCTTACAGTGTTGGTAGGAATGCAAACTGGTACACCCACTCTGGAAAACATTTTGGAGGTTCCTCAAAAAGTTAAAAATAGAGCTACCCTACAACCCAGAAACTGCACTACTCGGTATTTATCCAAAGGTACAAACACTGTGATTTGAAGGGGCACATGCAGCCCAATGTTTATAGCAGCAATGTCCACAATAGCCTAAATATGGAAAGAGCTCAGATGTCCATCAACAGATGAATGGATAAGAAGATGTGAGATATATATTACATATTCCTATATATATATATATATATATATATATA
>NW_025413766.1:0-2031 GCF_002201575.2 Neomonachus schauinslandi
TCTTTTCTTTTCTTTTCTTTTCTTTTCTTTTCTTTTCTTTTCTTTTCAGTAGGCTCCATTTCCAGTGTGGAGCCCAATGTGGGGCTTAAACTCACAACCCTGAGATCAAGACCTGAGCTGAGATTAAGAGTCAGATACCTAACTGACTAAGCCACCCAGGTACACTGGAGGAAGAATATAACTTTTAAGAGCAAGCACAACAGCTGGAAAAGGTTATTTCCAAAGGATGTAAGAAAGGGAAGCTATTATTTGTTAAATGGAGAAGGAAGAGCAAGAACTTGAAGATATTTGTGAAAATAAAAATACACACAAACTGAGAAAACTTAGATGTAAAGAAATCTACCAACCATTGACAAGGTGTTTGTGCAAAGCCAATGCCAGCTTTATTTCCAACTTTCTACATCTTTGAGTGAAACTTGAAGACCTCATGGAAATTTCAATGCATCTTTTCTACAATGAAAATATCATGAGTTGTTGGGGCTCCTGAGTGGCTCAGTCAGTTAAGCGTCTGACTCTTGATTTTGGCTCACGTCATGATCTCAGAGGCCTGGCATCAAGTCCCATGTTGGGCTCTGCACTGAGAGCAGAATCTGCTTAGGATTCTCTCTCTCTCTCTCCTGCTGTTCCTCACACTCTTTCTCTCACTCTCTCTTTCTAAAATAAATAAATAAATAAATAAATAAATAAATAAATAAATCTTTTAAAAAATAAAAGAAAATATCCTGGGTTGTTGACAGCACATATAATCTGGCCTGCACCTCCTACAATCAGTGGTGGCCCAGACATGGACTGAAATGTTGATAACACTGCTGAAATTCATTTCCCTGATACATGCAATAATATTAGTCAGAACAGCTAGACAGATAATGATGAGCCAAATAGCACATGTGTCTAGCAAGAAGAAAACCAAAGCTGGAGGCATCACAGTTCTGGACTTCAAGCTATATTACAAAGCTGTAATCATCAAGACACTAAGGTACTGGCACAAAAAAAGACTCATAGATTAATGGAGCAGAATAGAGAACCCAGAAATGGACCCTCAACTCTATGGTCAACTAATCTTCGACAAAGCAGGAGAGAATATCCAATGGAAAAAAGACAGTCTCTTCAACAAATGTTGTTGGAAAAATTGAACAGTCACATGCAGAAGAATGAAACTGGACCACTTTCTTACACCATACACAAAAATAAATTCAAAATGGATGAAAGACCTAAATGTGAGACAGAAATACATCAAAATCCTAATGGAGAATACAGGCAGCAATCTCTTTGACCTTGGTCACAGCAACTTCTTGCTAGACATGTCTCCAAAGGCAAGAGAAACAAAAGCAAAAATGAACTATTGGGACTTCATCAAGATAAAAAGCTTTTGCACAGCAAAGGAAACAGTCAACAAAATTAAAAAGCAACCTACAGAGTGGGAGAAGATATTTGCAAATGTCTTATCAGATAAAGGGCTAGTATCCAAAATCCATAAAGAACTTACCAAGCTCAACACCCAGAAAACAAATAATCCCGTCAAGAAATGGGCAGAAGACATGAACAGACATTTCTCCAAAGGAGACATGCAAATGGCCAACAGACACATGAAAAAAATGCTCAACATCATTCAGCATCAGGGAAATACAAATCAAAACCACAATGAGATACTACCTCACACTGGTCAGAATGGCTAAAATTAACAACTCAGGAAACAACAGATGTTGGCAAGGATGTGGAAAAAGAGGAACCCTCTTACAGTGTTGGTAGGAATGCAAACTGGTACACCCACTCTGGAAAACATTTTGGAGGTTCCTCAAAAAGTTAAAAATAGAGCTACCCTACAACCCAGAAACTGCACTACTCGGTATTTATCCAAAGGTACAAACACTGTGATTTGAAGGGGCACATGCAGCCCAATGTTTATAGCAGCAATGTCCACAATAGCCTAAATATGGAAAGAGCTCAGATGTCCATCAACAGATGAATGGATAAGAAGATGTGAGATATATATTACATATTCCTATATATATATATATATATATATATATA
>NW_025413767.1:0-2031 GCF_002201575.2 Neomonachus schauinslandi
CATAGAGTTGAGGGTCCATTTCTGGGCTCTCTATTCTGTTCCATTGAACTATGTGTCTGCTTTTGTGCCAGTACCATGCTGTCTTGATGATGACAGCTTTGTAACAGAGCTGGAAGTCCGGAATTGTGATGCCGCCGGCTTTGCTTTTCTTTTTCAACATTCCTCTGGCTATGCGGGGTCTTTTCTGGTTCCATACAAATTTTAGGATTATTTGTTCCATTTCTTTGAAAAAATTGGATGGTATTTTGATGGGGATTGCATTGAATGTGTAGATTGCTCTAGGTAGCATGGACATCTTCACAATATTTGTTCTTCCAATCCATGAGCATGGAACGTTTTTCCATTTCTTTGTGTCTTCCTCAATTTCTTTCATGAGTATTTTATAGTTTTCTGAGTACAGATCCTTTGCCTCTTTGGTTAGATTTATTCCTAGGTATCTTATGGTTTTGGGTGCAATTGTAAAGGGGATCGACTCCTTAATTTCTCTTTCTTCTGTCTTGTTGTTGGTGTATAGGAATGCCACTGACTTCTGTGCATTTATTTTATATACTGCCACTTTACTGAATTCCTGTATGAGTTCTAGCAGTTTTGGGGTGGAGTCTTTGGGGTTTTCCACATAAAGTATCATATCATCTGCAAAGAGTGAGAGTTTGACTTCTTCTTTGCCTATTTGGGTGCCTTTGAGTTCTTTTTGTTGTCTGATTGCTGTGGCTAGGACTTCCAATACTATGTTGAATAGCAGTGGTGATAGTGGACATCCCTGCCGCGTTCCTGACCTTAGGGGGAAAGCTCTCAGTTTTTCCCCATTGAGAATGATATTCGCTGTAGGTTTTTCATAGATGGCTTTTATGATATTGAGGTAGGTACCCTCTATGCCTATACACTGAAGAGTTTTGATCAAGAAAGGATGCTATATTTTGTCAAAAGCTTTTTCTGCATCTATTGAGGGGATCATATGATTCTTGTTCTTTCTTTTGTTAATGTATCACATTGATTGATTTGCGGATTTTGAACCAACCTTGCAGCCCAAGGATAAATCCCACTTGGTCGTGGTGAATAATCCTTTTAATGTACTGTTCGATCCTATTGGCTAGTATTTTGGTGAGAATTTTTGCATCCATGTGCATCAGGGATATTGGTCTGTAATTCTCCTTTTTAATGGGGTCTTTGTCTCGTTTTGGGATCAAGGTAATGCTGGTCTCATAAAATGAGTTTGGAAGTTTTCCTTCCATTTCTATTTTTGGGAACAGTTTCAGAAGAATAGGTATTAATTCTTCTTGAAATGTTTGGTAGAATTCCCCTGGGAAGCCATCTGGCCCTGGGCTCTTGTTTTTGGGAGATTTTTGATGACTGCTTCAATTTCCTTAGTGGTTATAGGTCTGTTCAGGTTTTCTATTTCTTCCTGCTTCAGTTTTGGTAGTTGATACATCTCTAGGAATGCATCCATTTCTTCCAGGTTATCTAATTTGCGGGCATAGAGTTGCTCATAATATGTTCTTATGATTGTTTGTATTTCTTTGGTGTTGGTTGTGATCTCTCCTCTTTCATTCATGACTTTATTTATTTGGGTCATTTCTCTTTTCTTTTGGATAAGTCTGGCCAGGGGTTTATCAATCTTGTTAATTCTTTCAAAGAACCAGCTCCTAGTTTCGTTGATCTGTTCTACTGTTCTTTTGGTTTCTATTTCATTGATTTCTGCTCTGATCTTTATTATTTCTCTTCTCCTGCTGGGTTTAGGCTTTATTTGCTGTTCTTCCTCCAGCTCCTTTAGGTGTAGGGTTAGGTTGTGTACTTGAGACCTTTCTTGTTTCTTGAGAAAGGCTTGTATTTCTATATACATTCCTCTTAGGACTGCCTTTGCTGCATCCCAAAGATTTTGAACAGTTGTGTTTTCATTTTCATTGGTTTCCATGAATTTTTAAAATTCTTCTTTAATTTCCTGGTTGACCCATTCATTCTTCAGTAGGATGCTCTTTAGCCTCCGTGTATTTGAGTTCTTTCTGACTTTCCCCTTGTGAGTGAGTTCTAGTT
>NW_025413768.1:0-2031 GCF_002201575.2 Neomonachus schauinslandi
TCTTTTCTTTTCTTTTCTTTTCTTTTCTTTTCTTTTCTTTTCTTTTCAGTAGGCTCCATTTCCAGTGTGGAGCCCAATGTGGGGCTTAAACTCACAACCCTGAGATCAAGACCTGAGCTGAGATTAAGAGTCAGATACCTAACTGACTAAGCCACCCAGGTACACTGGAGGAAGAATATAACTTTTAAGAGCAAGCACAACAGCTGGAAAAGGTTATTTCCAAAGGATGTAAGAAAGGGAAGCTATTATTTGTTAAATGGAGAAGGAAGAGCAAGAACTTGAAGATATTTGTGAAAATAAAAATACACACAAACTGAGAAAACTTAGATGTAAAGAAATCTACCAACCATTGACAAGGTGTTTGTGCAAAGCCAATGCCAGCTTTATTTCCAACTTTCTACATCTTTGAGTGAAACTTGAAGACCTCATGGAAATTTCAATGCATCTTTTCTACAATGAAAATATCATGAGTTGTTGGGGCTCCTGAGTGGCTCAGTCAGTTAAGCGTCTGACTCTTGATTTTGGCTCACGTCATGATCTCAGAGGCCTGGCATCAAGTCCCATGTTGGGCTCTGCACTGAGAGCAGAATCTGCTTAGGATTCTCTCTCTCTCTCTCCTGCTGTTCCTCACACTCTTTCTCTCACTCTCTCTTTCTAAAATAAATAAATAAATAAATAAATAAATAAATAAATAAATCTTTTAAAAAATAAAAGAAAATATCCTGGGTTGTTGACAGCACATATAATCTGGCCTGCACCTCCTACAATCAGTGGTGGCCCAGACATGGACTGAAATGTTGATAACACTGCTGAAATTCATTTCCCTGATACATGCAATAATATTAGTCAGAACAGCTAGACAGATAATGATGAGCCAAATAGCACATGTGTCTAGCAAGAAGAAAACCAAAGCTGGAGGCATCACAGTTCTGGACTTCAAGCTATATTACAAAGCTGTAATCATCAAGACACTAAGGTACTGGCACAAAAAAAGACTCATAGATTAATGGAGCAGAATAGAGAACCCAGAAATGGACCCTCAACTCTATGGTCAACTAATCTTCGACAAAGCAGGAGAGAATATCCAATGGAAAAAAGACAGTCTCTTCAACAAATGTTGTTGGAAAAATTGAACAGTCACATGCAGAAGAATGAAACTGGACCACTTTCTTACACCATACACAAAAATAAATTCAAAATGGATGAAAGACCTAAATGTGAGACAGAAATACATCAAAATCCTAATGGAGAATACAGGCAGCAATCTCTTTGACCTTGGTCACAGCAACTTCTTGCTAGACATGTCTCCAAAGGCAAGAGAAACAAAAGCAAAAATGAACTATTGGGACTTCATCAAGATAAAAAGCTTTTGCACAGCAAAGGAAACAGTCAACAAAATTAAAAAGCAACCTACAGAGTGGGAGAAGATATTTGCAAATGTCTTATCAGATAAAGGGCTAGTATCCAAAATCCATAAAGAACTTACCAAGCTCAACACCCAGAAAACAAATAATCCCGTCAAGAAATGGGCAGAAGACATGAACAGACATTTCTCCAAAGGAGACATGCAAATGGCCAACAGACACATGAAAAAAATGCTCAACATCATTCAGCATCAGGGAAATACAAATCAAAACCACAATGAGATACTACCTCACACTGGTCAGAATGGCTAAAATTAACAACTCAGGAAACAACAGATGTTGGCAAGGATGTGGAAAAAGAGGAACCCTCTTACAGTGTTGGTAGGAATGCAAACTGGTACACCCACTCTGGAAAACATTTTGGAGGTTCCTCAAAAAGTTAAAAATAGAGCTACCCTACAACCCAGAAACTGCACTACTCGGTATTTATCCAAAGGTACAAACACTGTGATTTGAAGGGGCACATGCAGCCCAATGTTTATAGCAGCAATGTCCACAATAGCCTAAATATGGAAAGAGCTCAGATGTCCATCAACAGATGAATGGATAAGAAGATGTGAGATATATATTACATATTCCTATATATATATATATATATATATATATA
>NW_025413769.1:0-2031 GCF_002201575.2 Neomonachus schauinslandi
TCTTTTCTTTTCTTTTCTTTTCTTTTCTTTTCTTTTCTTTTCTTTTCAGTAGGCTCCATTTCCAGTGTGGAGCCCAATGTGGGGCTTAAACTCACAACCCTGAGATCAAGACCTGAGCTGAGATTAAGAGTCAGATACCTAACTGACTAAGCCACCCAGGTACACTGGAGGAAGAATATAACTTTTAAGAGCAAGCACAACAGCTGGAAAAGGTTATTTCCAAAGGATGTAAGAAAGGGAAGCTATTATTTGTTAAATGGAGAAGGAAGAGCAAGAACTTGAAGATATTTGTGAAAATAAAAATACACACAAACTGAGAAAACTTAGATGTAAAGAAATCTACCAACCATTGACAAGGTGTTTGTGCAAAGCCAATGCCAGCTTTATTTCCAACTTTCTACATCTTTGAGTGAAACTTGAAGACCTCATGGAAATTTCAATGCATCTTTTCTACAATGAAAATATCATGAGTTGTTGGGGCTCCTGAGTGGCTCAGTCAGTTAAGCGTCTGACTCTTGATTTTGGCTCACGTCATGATCTCAGAGGCCTGGCATCAAGTCCCATGTTGGGCTCTGCACTGAGAGCAGAATCTGCTTAGGATTCTCTCTCTCTCTCTCCTGCTGTTCCTCACACTCTTTCTCTCACTCTCTCTTTCTAAAATAAATAAATAAATAAATAAATAAATAAATAAATAAATCTTTTAAAAAATAAAAGAAAATATCCTGGGTTGTTGACAGCACATATAATCTGGCCTGCACCTCCTACAATCAGTGGTGGCCCAGACATGGACTGAAATGTTGATAACACTGCTGAAATTCATTTCCCTGATACATGCAATAATATTAGTCAGAACAGCTAGACAGATAATGATGAGCCAAATAGCACATGTGTCTAGCAAGAAGAAAACCAAAGCTGGAGGCATCACAGTTCTGGACTTCAAGCTATATTACAAAGCTGTAATCATCAAGACACTAAGGTACTGGCACAAAAAAAGACTCATAGATTAATGGAGCAGAATAGAGAACCCAGAAATGGACCCTCAACTCTATGGTCAACTAATCTTCGACAAAGCAGGAGAGAATATCCAATGGAAAAAAGACAGTCTCTTCAACAAATGTTGTTGGAAAAATTGAACAGTCACATGCAGAAGAATGAAACTGGACCACTTTCTTACACCATACACAAAAATAAATTCAAAATGGATGAAAGACCTAAATGTGAGACAGAAATACATCAAAATCCTAATGGAGAATACAGGCAGCAATCTCTTTGACCTTGGTCACAGCAACTTCTTGCTAGACATGTCTCCAAAGGCAAGAGAAACAAAAGCAAAAATGAACTATTGGGACTTCATCAAGATAAAAAGCTTTTGCACAGCAAAGGAAACAGTCAACAAAATTAAAAAGCAACCTACAGAGTGGGAGAAGATATTTGCAAATGTCTTATCAGATAAAGGGCTAGTATCCAAAATCCATAAAGAACTTACCAAGCTCAACACCCAGAAAACAAATAATCCCGTCAAGAAATGGGCAGAAGACATGAACAGACATTTCTCCAAAGGAGACATGCAAATGGCCAACAGACACATGAAAAAAATGCTCAACATCATTCAGCATCAGGGAAATACAAATCAAAACCACAATGAGATACTACCTCACACTGGTCAGAATGGCTAAAATTAACAACTCAGGAAACAACAGATGTTGGCAAGGATGTGGAAAAAGAGGAACCCTCTTACAGTGTTGGTAGGAATGCAAACTGGTACACCCACTCTGGAAAACATTTTGGAGGTTCCTCAAAAAGTTAAAAATAGAGCTACCCTACAACCCAGAAACTGCACTACTCGGTATTTATCCAAAGGTACAAACACTGTGATTTGAAGGGGCACATGCAGCCCAATGTTTATAGCAGCAATGTCCACAATAGCCTAAATATGGAAAGAGCTCAGATGTCCATCAACAGATGAATGGATAAGAAGATGTGAGATATATATTACATATTCCTATATATATATATATATATATATATATA
>NW_025413770.1:0-2031 GCF_002201575.2 Neomonachus schauinslandi
TCTTTTCTTTTCTTTTCTTTTCTTTTCTTTTCTTTTCTTTTCTTTTCAGTAGGCTCCATTTCCAGTGTGGAGCCCAATGTGGGGCTTAAACTCACAACCCTGAGATCAAGACCTGAGCTGAGATTAAGAGTCAGATACCTAACTGACTAAGCCACCCAGGTACACTGGAGGAAGAATATAACTTTTAAGAGCAAGCACAACAGCTGGAAAAGGTTATTTCCAAAGGATGTAAGAAAGGGAAGCTATTATTTGTTAAATGGAGAAGGAAGAGCAAGAACTTGAAGATATTTGTGAAAATAAAAATACACACAAACTGAGAAAACTTAGATGTAAAGAAATCTACCAACCATTGACAAGGTGTTTGTGCAAAGCCAATGCCAGCTTTATTTCCAACTTTCTACATCTTTGAGTGAAACTTGAAGACCTCATGGAAATTTCAATGCATCTTTTCTACAATGAAAATATCATGAGTTGTTGGGGCTCCTGAGTGGCTCAGTCAGTTAAGCGTCTGACTCTTGATTTTGGCTCACGTCATGATCTCAGAGGCCTGGCATCAAGTCCCATGTTGGGCTCTGCACTGAGAGCAGAATCTGCTTAGGATTCTCTCTCTCTCTCTCCTGCTGTTCCTCACACTCTTTCTCTCACTCTCTCTTTCTAAAATAAATAAATAAATAAATAAATAAATAAATAAATAAATCTTTTAAAAAATAAAAGAAAATATCCTGGGTTGTTGACAGCACATATAATCTGGCCTGCACCTCCTACAATCAGTGGTGGCCCAGACATGGACTGAAATGTTGATAACACTGCTGAAATTCATTTCCCTGATACATGCAATAATATTAGTCAGAACAGCTAGACAGATAATGATGAGCCAAATAGCACATGTGTCTAGCAAGAAGAAAACCAAAGCTGGAGGCATCACAGTTCTGGACTTCAAGCTATATTACAAAGCTGTAATCATCAAGACACTAAGGTACTGGCACAAAAAAAGACTCATAGATTAATGGAGCAGAATAGAGAACCCAGAAATGGACCCTCAACTCTATGGTCAACTAATCTTCGACAAAGCAGGAGAGAATATCCAATGGAAAAAAGACAGTCTCTTCAACAAATGTTGTTGGAAAAATTGAACAGTCACATGCAGAAGAATGAAACTGGACCACTTTCTTACACCATACACAAAAATAAATTCAAAATGGATGAAAGACCTAAATGTGAGACAGAAATACATCAAAATCCTAATGGAGAATACAGGCAGCAATCTCTTTGACCTTGGTCACAGCAACTTCTTGCTAGACATGTCTCCAAAGGCAAGAGAAACAAAAGCAAAAATGAACTATTGGGACTTCATCAAGATAAAAAGCTTTTGCACAGCAAAGGAAACAGTCAACAAAATTAAAAAGCAACCTACAGAGTGGGAGAAGATATTTGCAAATGTCTTATCAGATAAAGGGCTAGTATCCAAAATCCATAAAGAACTTACCAAGCTCAACACCCAGAAAACAAATAATCCCGTCAAGAAATGGGCAGAAGACATGAACAGACATTTCTCCAAAGGAGACATGCAAATGGCCAACAGACACATGAAAAAAATGCTCAACATCATTCAGCATCAGGGAAATACAAATCAAAACCACAATGAGATACTACCTCACACTGGTCAGAATGGCTAAAATTAACAACTCAGGAAACAACAGATGTTGGCAAGGATGTGGAAAAAGAGGAACCCTCTTACAGTGTTGGTAGGAATGCAAACTGGTACACCCACTCTGGAAAACATTTTGGAGGTTCCTCAAAAAGTTAAAAATAGAGCTACCCTACAACCCAGAAACTGCACTACTCGGTATTTATCCAAAGGTACAAACACTGTGATTTGAAGGGGCACATGCAGCCCAATGTTTATAGCAGCAATGTCCACAATAGCCTAAATATGGAAAGAGCTCAGATGTCCATCAACAGATGAATGGATAAGAAGATGTGAGATATATATTACATATTCCTATATATATATATATATATATATATATA
>NW_025413771.1:0-2031 GCF_002201575.2 Neomonachus schauinslandi
AACTAGAACTCACTCACAAGGGGAAAGTCAGAAAGAACTCAAATACACGGAGGCTAAAGAGCATCCTACTGAAGAATGAATGGGTCAACCAGGAAATTAAAGAAGAATTTTAAAAATTCATGGAAACCAATGAAAATGAAAACACAACTGTTCAAAATCTTTGGGATGCAGCAAAGGCAGTCCTAAGAGGAATGTATATAGAAATACAAGCCTTTCTCAAGAAACAAGAAAGGTCTCAAGTACACAACCTAACCCTACACCTAAAGGAGCTGGAGGAAGAACAGCAAATAAAGCCTAAACCCAGCAGGAGAAGAGAAATAATAAAGATCAGAGCAGAAATCAATGAAATAGAAACCAAAAGAACAGTAGAACAGATCAACGAAACTAGGAGCTGGTTCTTTGAAAGAATTAACAAGATTGATAAACCCCTGGCCAGACTTATCCAAAAGAAAAGAGAAATGACCCAAATAAATAAAGTCATGAATGAAAGAGGAGAGATCACAACCAACACCAAAGAAATACAAACAATCATAAGAACATATTATGAGCAACTCTATGCCCGCAAATTAGATAACCTGGAAGAAATGGATGCATTCCTAGAGATGTATCAACTACCAAAACTGAAGCAGGAAGAAATAGAAAACCTGAACAGACCTATAACCACTAAGGAAATTGAAGCAGTCATCAAAAATCTCCCAAAAACAAGAGCCCAGGGCCAGATGGCTTCCCAGGGGAATTCTACCAAACATTTCAAGAAGAATTAATACCTATTCTTCTGAAACTGTTCCCAAAAATAGAAATGGAAGGAAAACTTCCAAACTCATTTTATGAGACCAGCATTACCTTGATCCCAAAACGAGACAAAGACCCCATTAAAAAGGAGAATTACAGACCAATATCCCTGATGCACATGGATGCAAAAATTCTCACCAAAATACTAGCCAATAGGATCGAACAGTACATTAAAAGGATTATTCACCACGACCAAGTGGGATTTATCCTTGGGCTGCAAGGTTGGTTCAAAATCCGCAAATCAATCAATGTGATACATTAACAAAAGAAAGAACAAGAATCATATGATCCCCTCAATAGATGCAGAAAAAGCTTTTGACAAAATATAGCATCCTTTCTTGATCAAAACTCTTCAGTGTATAGGCATAGAGGGTACCTACCTCAATATCATAAAAGCCATCTATGAAAAACCTACAGCGAATATCATTCTCAATGGGGAAAAACTGAGAGCTTTCCCCCTAAGGTCAGGAACGCGGCAGGGATGTCCACTATCACCACTGCTATTCAACATAGTATTGGAAGTCCTAGCCACAGCAATCAGACAACAAAAAGAACTCAAAGGCACCCAAATAGGCAAAGAAGAAGTCAAACTCTCACTCTTTGCAGATGATATGATACTTTATGTGGAAAACCCCAAAGACTCCACCCCAAAACTGCTAGAACTCATACAGGAATTCAGTAAAGTGGCAGTATATAAAATAAATGCACAGAAGTCAGTGGCATTCCTATACACCAACAACAAGACAGAAGAAAGAGAAATTAAGGAGTCGATCCCCTTTACAATTGCACCCAAAACCATAAGATACCTAGGAATAAATCTAACCAAAGAGACAAAGGATCTGTACTCAGAAAACTATAAAATACTCATGAAAGAAATTGAGGAAGACACAAAGAAATGGAAAAACGTTCCATGCTCATGGATTGGAAGAACAAATATTGTGAAGATGTCCATGCTACCTAGAGCAATCTACACATTCAATGCAATCCCCATCAAAATACCATCCAATTTTTTCAAAGAAATGGAACAAATAATCCTAAAATTTGTATGGAACCAGAAAAGACCCCGCATAGCCAGAGGAATGTTGAAAAAGAAAAGCAAAGCCGGCGGCATCACAATTCCGGACTTCCAGCTCTGTTACAAAGCTGTCATCATCAAGACAGCATGGTACTGGCACAAAAGCAGACACATAGTTCAATGGAACAGAATAGAGAGCCCAGAAATGGACCCTCAACTCTATG
>NW_025413772.1:0-2031 GCF_002201575.2 Neomonachus schauinslandi
TCTTTTCTTTTCTTTTCTTTTCTTTTCTTTTCTTTTCTTTTCTTTTCAGTAGGCTCCATTTCCAGTGTGGAGCCCAATGTGGGGCTTAAACTCACAACCCTGAGATCAAGACCTGAGCTGAGATTAAGAGTCAGATACCTAACTGACTAAGCCACCCAGGTACACTGGAGGAAGAATATAACTTTTAAGAGCAAGCACAACAGCTGGAAAAGGTTATTTCCAAAGGATGTAAGAAAGGGAAGCTATTATTTGTTAAATGGAGAAGGAAGAGCAAGAACTTGAAGATATTTGTGAAAATAAAAATACACACAAACTGAGAAAACTTAGATGTAAAGAAATCTACCAACCATTGACAAGGTGTTTGTGCAAAGCCAATGCCAGCTTTATTTCCAACTTTCTACATCTTTGAGTGAAACTTGAAGACCTCATGGAAATTTCAATGCATCTTTTCTACAATGAAAATATCATGAGTTGTTGGGGCTCCTGAGTGGCTCAGTCAGTTAAGCGTCTGACTCTTGATTTTGGCTCACGTCATGATCTCAGAGGCCTGGCATCAAGTCCCATGTTGGGCTCTGCACTGAGAGCAGAATCTGCTTAGGATTCTCTCTCTCTCTCTCCTGCTGTTCCTCACACTCTTTCTCTCACTCTCTCTTTCTAAAATAAATAAATAAATAAATAAATAAATAAATAAATAAATCTTTTAAAAAATAAAAGAAAATATCCTGGGTTGTTGACAGCACATATAATCTGGCCTGCACCTCCTACAATCAGTGGTGGCCCAGACATGGACTGAAATGTTGATAACACTGCTGAAATTCATTTCCCTGATACATGCAATAATATTAGTCAGAACAGCTAGACAGATAATGATGAGCCAAATAGCACATGTGTCTAGCAAGAAGAAAACCAAAGCTGGAGGCATCACAGTTCTGGACTTCAAGCTATATTACAAAGCTGTAATCATCAAGACACTAAGGTACTGGCACAAAAAAAGACTCATAGATTAATGGAGCAGAATAGAGAACCCAGAAATGGACCCTCAACTCTATGGTCAACTAATCTTCGACAAAGCAGGAGAGAATATCCAATGGAAAAAAGACAGTCTCTTCAACAAATGTTGTTGGAAAAATTGAACAGTCACATGCAGAAGAATGAAACTGGACCACTTTCTTACACCATACACAAAAATAAATTCAAAATGGATGAAAGACCTAAATGTGAGACAGAAATACATCAAAATCCTAATGGAGAATACAGGCAGCAATCTCTTTGACCTTGGTCACAGCAACTTCTTGCTAGACATGTCTCCAAAGGCAAGAGAAACAAAAGCAAAAATGAACTATTGGGACTTCATCAAGATAAAAAGCTTTTGCACAGCAAAGGAAACAGTCAACAAAATTAAAAAGCAACCTACAGAGTGGGAGAAGATATTTGCAAATGTCTTATCAGATAAAGGGCTAGTATCCAAAATCCATAAAGAACTTACCAAGCTCAACACCCAGAAAACAAATAATCCCGTCAAGAAATGGGCAGAAGACATGAACAGACATTTCTCCAAAGGAGACATGCAAATGGCCAACAGACACATGAAAAAAATGCTCAACATCATTCAGCATCAGGGAAATACAAATCAAAACCACAATGAGATACTACCTCACACTGGTCAGAATGGCTAAAATTAACAACTCAGGAAACAACAGATGTTGGCAAGGATGTGGAAAAAGAGGAACCCTCTTACAGTGTTGGTAGGAATGCAAACTGGTACACCCACTCTGGAAAACATTTTGGAGGTTCCTCAAAAAGTTAAAAATAGAGCTACCCTACAACCCAGAAACTGCACTACTCGGTATTTATCCAAAGGTACAAACACTGTGATTTGAAGGGGCACATGCAGCCCAATGTTTATAGCAGCAATGTCCACAATAGCCTAAATATGGAAAGAGCTCAGATGTCCATCAACAGATGAATGGATAAGAAGATGTGAGATATATATTACATATTCCTATATATATATATATATATATATATATA
>NW_025413773.1:0-2029 GCF_002201575.2 Neomonachus schauinslandi
GCTACTTCTCTGCCTCTAGGGTCACTGTGGTCGTCAAGAGAAGGCTGTGGTCAGGCCTCTGTGGCCAGTCCTCTCGGCCAGATGCTAGTCACATGACTCCCATGTGACTGCAAGGGAGGCTGGAAATTACAGAGGGGCTCGGGTATTTGGTGAGATTAAAGATATCTGCCATAGTTTCAATCCATATATATGAAATATTCATAAAGTATAATTTTTTCCAGTAGAAAAATATAAATAGTTCCATTGCCAACTTAATAGAAATTGTGTGTGTCTACCATGCTCTGGAACCCACGGCTAAAACAGCAATGGCAGAAAACCCGTATTTAACCAAAATGTGATGTGTCATCTTGTTTTGTCATTTCCTTCTTGGTCCTAAGATGGAAGAGAAAAACATCTAGTTAATGATGGTGTCTTTTAAGAGATTCTCTGGATAATCAAGAGCTGTTGCCACGTCCACGTAAATGTGCTTGTCACCTGTGTCTCCATCAGTAGGCTGGTCAATAATGTTAGCTAGGAGATTAACAAAAAAAGGGAAGAAGGCGAAGGACATGCCGAAGTTTATGTTTTGATTAGGCTTCGTTTCAAGATCAGTTCTGCAAATTATAGATAGGAATGATTGCTAGAAGATTCTATTGGGGATGATTCTGCCTACTAGGGGCAAGGAAGAAGGATGAAAAACATTCCTTCTTCTCAAGGAAACAGAAAACAACAGACCAGAACTATTTGCTGAGTATGTGCTGACTAAGTGCTAAGTGGATGGTCTGGGTCCATTACAGGCAGCCCCAGTCAAAAGAGAAGGTGGGCAGTGCGGACTGGGTGGGAAACAGGCAGAGCTGTAAGCAGCAGGTCATGAAAATGGGAACAATACTTTCTGGTGAAAAGGGTCAAGGAAGGTGACTTCCACAGTGTGGGCCTCCTGGATCTGCAAGAGCAGACCACCCCACCCCCTCAGTGCCAACCTCACCCATGGGTGCTTTCTCTTTCTCTTTCACTTAACTTCTTAGGGTCACAGCTTTTGTGATGTGATCACTTCCATACACCACCTCCCCAAATGTGCCTGCACCCTAACACGAGAATTGGCCTCCAACCCCCAAGGGGGCTCACATCCCCAGTTTTGGACAACTTCTCCCATAAGCCCTATTTCCCTGAGGAAGGTCTGGTGGCTTCCAAGGCTTGGCAAAACTCCCTTCTGAGAAAGGGAGCATGGCCATTGTGTCTGAGTGCTGATTTACCCTCCCAGAGTGGGTCCAGGTGACTCGATCCTGATGGTGTTCAGAGATGCACTTCTCTACATAAGCTTCTGGTAGAGTGTGCTTCCCTGAGCTGTGTGTGTGCTGTCAGCCTCTTCCCAGGATGTATAGTGAGGTCAATAGAGCCATCTGTGATCCCACGAGCCAGATGTGTCCCTGTCTTTTCTGCACTGGAGATGTGGCTGGTCCAATAGCAACAACCATCACAAAATCCTCACCTCACCCCAGTAAAACGTGAGACCCATCCATAGCGTTTCAACCTTGGTTGTCACCTAACAGTCACTACTCTGGTTATTTATTGGTGGACTGCCTTCTCCAGCCCCTAATTGTATCATATGGCCACGCTGTCAGTCTTTGTATTTCCTACCTACCGACTCCTCCGGTTTCTGATAACTCTGGAATATCTCCTAGTCTGTGTATTCTCAGTCCAGGTGGGCTGCTACCTCCCACCCTCTGCTGATGGCATCTTTCCTCTTTCTACTGGCCAGGTTGGCCTTTTTAAACACTACTTGGTGTTACTGAACTGTAATTGAGCAAAGTTATAGTTAGCAGGGAGAGGGGAAGAAGGAATTCCTCCAGGGCTGCCTATCTCAGACTCCTACCTAATGGAAAACATCGGGACGTAAGGGCTCCTGCACAATGGCTTACTAGCATTATGACCACAGACATCATTTTATATATCTGAAACCCCAAATTTTTCATCTATGTTTGTGGATAATAAAGCCTGTCCTCTCCCCATATGGTTGTTATGAGAGTGAGAGTGAGTCCACGATGAATGC
>NW_025413774.1:0-2029 GCF_002201575.2 Neomonachus schauinslandi
ATTTCCATGAATTGTTTAAGTTCTTCTTTGATTTCTTGGTTGACCCAGACATTCTTGAGCAGAGTGGTCTTTAGCTTCCAAGTGTTTGTTTCTTGTGATTGACTTCCAGTTTTAGAGCATTGTGGTCTGAGAATATGCAGGGAATAATCTCAATCTTTTGGTATTGGTTGAGACCTGATTTGTGACCCAGTATATGGTCTATTCTGGAGAAAGTTCCATGTGCGCTCAAGAAGAATGAGTATTCTGTTGTTTTAGGGTGGAATGTTCTGTAAATATCTATGAGGTCCATCTGGTCCAATGTATCATTCAGAGCTCTGTTTCCTTGTTGATCTTCTGCTTCAATGATCTGTCCATTGCTGAGAGTGGAGTATTGAGGTCTCCTACAATTAATGTATTGTTATCAATATGACTCTTTATTTTGGTTAACAGCTGGCTTATGTAGATGGCTGCTCCTATGTTGGGGGCATAGATATTTACAATTGTTGGATCTTCTTGTTGGCTAGACCCTTTAAGAATGATATAGTGTCTTTCTGTGTCTCTTATTAGAGACTTTAGTTTAAAATCTAATTTGTCTGATATAAGAATTGCTACCCCAGCTTTCTTTTGAGGTCTGCTGGCATGGAAGATGGATCTCCATCCCTTCACTTTCAGTCTGGATGTATCTTTAGGTTCAAAATGAGTCTCTTGTAGACAGCATATGGATGGGTCCTGTCTTTTTATCCAATCTGCAACCCTGTGCCATTTTATGGGAGCGTTTAGGCCATTCACGTTGAGAGTGATTATTGAAAGATATGAATTAATTGTCATCATGTTGCCTGTGAAGATGTTGTTTTTATAGATTGTCCCTGTTAATTTCTGTTGTACATCACTCTTGGGGTCTTTCTCCTTTTATAGAACCCCCCTTAATATTTCTTGCAGGGCCGGCTTAGTGGTCACATTCTTTCAGCTTTTGCCGGTCATGGAAGCTCTGCATCTCTCCATCCATTCTAAATGAAAGCCTTGCTGGATAAAGTATTCTTGGCTGCATGTTCTTCTCATTTAGTACCCTGAATATGTCCTGCCAGGCCTTTCTGGCTTGCCAGGCCTCTGTGGATAGGTCTGACATTATTCTGATGTTCCTCCCTCTGTATGTAAGGAATCTGTTCCCCCTAACTGCCCTTAAGATGGTTTCCTTGGTTCTAAGATTTACAAGTTTTAGTATTACATGCTGGGGTGTTGGCCTGTTTTCCTTGATCTTAGGAGGGGTCCTCTCTGCCTCTAGGACTTGAATGTTTGTTTCATTCCCCAGATTAGGGAAATTCTCAGCTGTGATTTGCTCAAATACATCTTCTAGTCCTCTCTCTCCACTCCCTCTGGGATTCCAATTATTCTGACATTGGAACGCTTCATGGTGTCACTTATTTCTCTGATTCTATTTTCATGGCTTCTGAGTTGTTTTTCCCTGGCCTCCTCTTTTCCCTTTTTATCTATTATATTGTCTTCCAGGTCGCTTATTCTCTCTTCTGTCTCAGTTACCCTAGCTGTTAGATTATCTAGATTGGATTGGATCTCACTGATAGCATTTTTAAGTTCTGCCAATTCACCTTTCATTTCTGCCCTTAGAGACTCTGTTGCCATTAATTGATTTCTCCATTCTAGCCATTGTCTTCACAATTGCTAGCCTGAATTCCATCTCCGACATCTTGGTTATATCTGCATCCATTTGTAAATCTGCAGCATAAGTCATAATCTCTGAGTCTTTTCTGTTTTGGGGGCTCCTCCTCCTAGTCATTCTGTTGATGGGTGTTTGAGGGAATGTGTAGAGTCCAAATTATTGACCAGAACCCAAGCAAGATGCACCTGTTTTCTTGGGACCTTAGGGTTGCTGGCCTCTTCTTTTGCCAGCCTGTCTTCTGTGGGAGGGGCCTGCCATGCTGTTACTCAGGCAACCCTGTTTGGGTGGAGTTCCCCTGTGCCCCTGTGGTGGGGGATGGCCTCAGCGAGAATCAGTCTTTGGGGCTTTTGTTCTCTGGCGCCTTTCCCTGGCGGC
>NW_025413775.1:0-2028 GCF_002201575.2 Neomonachus schauinslandi
ATTGTAAATATCTATGCCCCTAACATGGGAGCAGCCAATTATATAAGGCAATTAATAACAAAAGCAAAGAAACACATCGACAACAATACAATAATAGTGGGGGACCTTAACACCCCCCTCACTGAAATGGACAGATCATCTAAGCAAAAGATCAACAAGGAAATAAGACTTTAAATGACACACTGGACCAAATGGACTTTACAGACATATTCAGAACATTCCACCCCAAAGCAACGGAATACACATTCTTCTCTAGTGCCCATGGAACATTCTCCAGAAGAGATCACATCCTAGGTCATAAATCAGGTCTCAACTGGTTACAAAAGATGGGAATCATTCCCTGCCTATTTTCAGACCGCAATGCTTTGAAACTAGAACTCAATCACAAGAGGAAAGTCGGAAAGAACTCAAATACATGGAGGCTAAAGAGCATCCTACTGAAGAATGAATGGGTCAACCAGGAAATTAAAGAAGAATTAAAAAAATACATGGAAACCAATGAAAATGAAAACACAACTGTTCAAAATCTTTGGGATGCAGCAAAGGCAGTCCTAAGAGGAAAGTATATAGCAATACAAGCCTTTCTCAAGAAGCAAGAAAGGTCTCAAGTACACAACCTAACCCTACACCTAAAGGAGCTGGAGAAAGAACAGCAAATAAAGCCTAAACCCAGCAGGAGAAGAGAAATAATAAAGATCAGAGCAGAAATCAATGAAATAGAAACTAAAAGAACAGTAGAACAGATCAACGAAACTAGGAGCTGGTTCTTTGAAAGAATTAACAAGATTGATAAACCCCTGGCCAGACTTATCAAAAAGAGAAGAGAAATGACCCAAATCAACAAAATCATGAATGAAAGAGGAGAGATCACAACCAACACCAAAGAAATACAAACAATTATAAGAACATATTATGAGCAACTCTATGCCAGCAAATTAGATAATGTGGAAGAAATGGAGGCATTCCTAGAGATGTATCAACTACCAAAACTGAACCAGGATGAAATAGAAAACCTGAACAGACCTATAACCACTAAGGAAATTGAAGCAGTCATCAAAAATCTCCCAAAAAACAAGAGCCCAGGGCCAGATGGCTTCCCAGGGGAATTCTACCAAACATTTAAAGAAGAATTAATACCTATTCTTCTGAAACTGTTCCAAAAAATAGAAATGGAAGGAAAACTTCCATCTCATTTTATGAGGCCAGCATTACCTTGATCCCAAAACCAGACAAAGACCCCATCAAAAAGGAGAATTACAGACCAATATCTTTGATGAACATGGATGCAAAAATTCTCACCAAAATACTAGCCAGTAGGATCCAACAGTACATTAAAAGGACTTTATTCACCATGACCAAGTGGGATTTATCCCTGGGCTGCAAGGTTGGTTCAACATCCACAAATCAATCAATGTGCTACAATACATTAACAAAAGAAAGAACAAGAATCATATGATCCTCTCAATAGATGCATAAAAAGCATTTGACAAAGTACAGCATCCTTTCTTGATCAAAACTCTTCAGAGTATAGGGATAGAGGGTACATACCTCAATATCATAAAAGCCATCTATGAAAAACCTACAGCGAATATCATTCTCAATGGGGAAAAACTGAGAGCTTTCCCCCTAAGGTCAGGAACGCGGCAGGGATGTCCACTATCACCACTGCTATTCAACATAATATTGGAAGTCCTAGCCACAGCAATCAGACAACAAAAAGAAATCAAAGGCATCCAAATTGGCAAAGAAGAAGTCAAACTCTCACTCTTTGAGATGATATGATACTTTATGTGGAAAACCCCAAAGACTCCACCCCAAAACTGCTAGAACTCATACAGGAATTCAGTAAAGTGGCAGGATATAAAATCAATGCACAGAAGTCAGTGGCATTCCTATACACCAACAACAAGACAGAAGAAAGAGAAATTAAGGAGTCGATCCCATTTACAATTGCACCCAAAACCATAAGATACCTAGGAATAAATCTAACCAAAGAGACAAAGGATCTGTACTCAGAAAACTATAAAA
>NW_025413776.1:0-2028 GCF_002201575.2 Neomonachus schauinslandi
TTTTATAGTTTTCTGAGTACAGATCCTTTGTCTCTTTGGTTAGATTTATTCCTAGGTATCTTATGGTTTTGGGTGCAATTGTAAATGGGATCGACTCCTTAATTTCTCTTTCTTCTGTCTTGTTGTTGGTGTATAGGAATGCCACTGACTTCTGTGCATTGATTTTATATCCTGCCACTTTACTGAATTCCTGTATGAGTTCTAGCAGTTTTGGGGTGGAGTCTTTGGGGTTTTCCACATAAAGTATCATATCATCTCAAAGAGTGAGAGTTTGACTTCTTCTTTGCCAATTTGGATGCCTTTGATTTCTTTTTGTTGTCTGATTGCTGTGGCTAGGACTTCCAATACTATGTTGAATAGCAGTGGTGATAGTGGACATCCCTGCCGCGTTCCTGACCTTAGGGGGAAAGCTCTCAGTTTTTCCCCATTGAGAATGATATTCGCTGTAGGTTTTTCATAGATGGCTTTTATGATATTGAGGTATGTACCCTCTATCCCTATACTCTGAAGAGTTTTGATCAAGAAAGGATGCTGTACTTTGTCAAATGCTTTTTATGCATCTATTGAGAGGATCATATGATTCTTGTTCTTTCTTTTGTTAATGTATTGTAGCACATTGATTGATTTGTGGATGTTGAACCAACCTTGCAGCCCAGGGATAAATCCCACTTGGTCATGGTGAATAAAGTCCTTTTAATGTACTGTTGGATCCTACTGGCTAGTATTTTGGTGAGAATTTTTGCATCCATGTTCATCAAAGATATTGGTCTGTAATTCTCCTTTTTGATGGGGTCTTTGTCTGGTTTTGGGATCAAGGTAATGCTGGCCTCATAAAATGAGATGGAAGTTTTCCTTCCATTTCTATTTTTTGGAACAGTTTCAGAAGAATAGGTATTAATTCTTCTTTAAATGTTTGGTAGAATTCCCCTGGGAAGCCATCTGGCCCTGGGCTTTTGTTTTTTGGGAGATTTTTGATGACTGCTTCAATTTCCTTAGTGGTTATAGGTCTGTTCAGGTTTTCTATTTCATCCTGGTTCAGTTTTGGTAGTTGATACATCTCTAGGAATGCCTCCATTTCTTCCACATTATCTAATTTGCTGGCATAGAGTTGCTCATAATATGTTCTTATAATTGTTTGTATTTCTTTGGTGTTGGTTGTGATCTCTCCTCTTTCATTCATGATTTTGTTGATTTGGGTCATTTCTCTTCTCTTTTTGATAAGTCTGGCCAGGGGTTTATCAATCTTGTTAATTCTTTCAAAGAACCAGCTCCTAGTTTCGTTGATCTGTTCTACTGTTCTTTTAGTTTCTATTTCATTGATTTCTGCTCTGATCTTTATTATTTCTCTTCTCCTGCTGGGTTTAGGCTTTATTTGCTGTTCTTTCTCCAGCTCCTTTAGGTGTAGGGTTAGGTTGTGTACTTGAGACCTTTCTTGCTTCTTGAGAAAGGCTTGTATTGCTATATACTTTCCTCTTAGGACTGCCTTTGCTGCATCCCAAAGATTTTGAACAGTTGTGTTTTCATTTTCATTGGTTTCCATGTATTTTTTTAATTCTTCTTTAATTTCCTGGTTGACCCATTCATTCTTCAGTAGGATGCTCTTTAGCCTCCATGTATTTGAGTTCTTTCCGACTTTCCTCTTGTGATTGAGTTCTAGTTTCAAAGCATTGCGGTCTGAAAATAGGCAGGGAATGATTCCCATCTTTTGTAACCAGTTGAGACCTGATTTATGACCTAGGATGTGATCTCTTCTGGAGAATGTTCCATGGGCACTAGAGAAGAATGTGTATTCCGTTGCTTTGGGGTGGAATGTTCTGAATATGTCTGTAAAGTCCATTTGGTCCAGTGTGTCATTTAAAGTCTTATTTCCTTGTTGATCTTTTGCTTAGATGATCTGTCCATTTCAGTGAGGGGGGTGTTAAGGTCCCCCACTATTATTGTATTGTTGTCGATGTGTTTCTTTGCTTTTGTTATTAATTGCCTTATATAATTGGCTGCTCCCATGTTAGGGGCATAGATATTTACAAT
>NW_025413777.1:0-2028 GCF_002201575.2 Neomonachus schauinslandi
TTTTATAGTTTTCTGAGTACAGATCCTTTGTCTCTTTGGTTAGATTTATTCCTAGGTATCTTATGGTTTTGGGTGCAATTGTAAATGGGATCGACTCCTTAATTTCTCTTTCTTCTGTCTTGTTGTTGGTGTATAGGAATGCCACTGACTTCTGTGCATTGATTTTATATCCTGCCACTTTACTGAATTCCTGTATGAGTTCTAGCAGTTTTGGGGTGGAGTCTTTGGGGTTTTCCACATAAAGTATCATATCATCTCAAAGAGTGAGAGTTTGACTTCTTCTTTGCCAATTTGGATGCCTTTGATTTCTTTTTGTTGTCTGATTGCTGTGGCTAGGACTTCCAATACTATGTTGAATAGCAGTGGTGATAGTGGACATCCCTGCCGCGTTCCTGACCTTAGGGGGAAAGCTCTCAGTTTTTCCCCATTGAGAATGATATTCGCTGTAGGTTTTTCATAGATGGCTTTTATGATATTGAGGTATGTACCCTCTATCCCTATACTCTGAAGAGTTTTGATCAAGAAAGGATGCTGTACTTTGTCAAATGCTTTTTATGCATCTATTGAGAGGATCATATGATTCTTGTTCTTTCTTTTGTTAATGTATTGTAGCACATTGATTGATTTGTGGATGTTGAACCAACCTTGCAGCCCAGGGATAAATCCCACTTGGTCATGGTGAATAAAGTCCTTTTAATGTACTGTTGGATCCTACTGGCTAGTATTTTGGTGAGAATTTTTGCATCCATGTTCATCAAAGATATTGGTCTGTAATTCTCCTTTTTGATGGGGTCTTTGTCTGGTTTTGGGATCAAGGTAATGCTGGCCTCATAAAATGAGATGGAAGTTTTCCTTCCATTTCTATTTTTTGGAACAGTTTCAGAAGAATAGGTATTAATTCTTCTTTAAATGTTTGGTAGAATTCCCCTGGGAAGCCATCTGGCCCTGGGCTTTTGTTTTTTGGGAGATTTTTGATGACTGCTTCAATTTCCTTAGTGGTTATAGGTCTGTTCAGGTTTTCTATTTCATCCTGGTTCAGTTTTGGTAGTTGATACATCTCTAGGAATGCCTCCATTTCTTCCACATTATCTAATTTGCTGGCATAGAGTTGCTCATAATATGTTCTTATAATTGTTTGTATTTCTTTGGTGTTGGTTGTGATCTCTCCTCTTTCATTCATGATTTTGTTGATTTGGGTCATTTCTCTTCTCTTTTTGATAAGTCTGGCCAGGGGTTTATCAATCTTGTTAATTCTTTCAAAGAACCAGCTCCTAGTTTCGTTGATCTGTTCTACTGTTCTTTTAGTTTCTATTTCATTGATTTCTGCTCTGATCTTTATTATTTCTCTTCTCCTGCTGGGTTTAGGCTTTATTTGCTGTTCTTTCTCCAGCTCCTTTAGGTGTAGGGTTAGGTTGTGTACTTGAGACCTTTCTTGCTTCTTGAGAAAGGCTTGTATTGCTATATACTTTCCTCTTAGGACTGCCTTTGCTGCATCCCAAAGATTTTGAACAGTTGTGTTTTCATTTTCATTGGTTTCCATGTATTTTTTTAATTCTTCTTTAATTTCCTGGTTGACCCATTCATTCTTCAGTAGGATGCTCTTTAGCCTCCATGTATTTGAGTTCTTTCCGACTTTCCTCTTGTGATTGAGTTCTAGTTTCAAAGCATTGCGGTCTGAAAATAGGCAGGGAATGATTCCCATCTTTTGTAACCAGTTGAGACCTGATTTATGACCTAGGATGTGATCTCTTCTGGAGAATGTTCCATGGGCACTAGAGAAGAATGTGTATTCCGTTGCTTTGGGGTGGAATGTTCTGAATATGTCTGTAAAGTCCATTTGGTCCAGTGTGTCATTTAAAGTCTTATTTCCTTGTTGATCTTTTGCTTAGATGATCTGTCCATTTCAGTGAGGGGGGTGTTAAGGTCCCCCACTATTATTGTATTGTTGTCGATGTGTTTCTTTGCTTTTGTTATTAATTGCCTTATATAATTGGCTGCTCCCATGTTAGGGGCATAGATATTTACAAT
>NW_025413778.1:0-1747 GCF_002201575.2 Neomonachus schauinslandi
CCTCTTGCTTAGAAGGAAGAAGTGAGGAATTGTGAATATAATCTATCTCAGTTCACCTTCTTGGTCACAGATACTTTCTACACTTACACACACAAAATTCATTCACACCTATAAGGAAGACGTCCTAAAAGCTTCAGCCAATCAAAACATCAGTCCTGAAGTTCATGATTCTATCTACATCAAATCAAAATAACTCCTCTTGATATGGACAGATGTGAACTAAATAGACAAATTACCTTCTCCACACGCACTCGACATACAATGGTTGAAGAGAGGCAAGATAAACACATAAGCATTCCCATTTGAAGGAGGAAAAAGTGGAGAACACACAGCACTCACTGGTTCATAGACGCTCTGAAAGCCCACTGGGCAAACACAACAGCATTGGGGCGAGGGAAAACTACTTTCAGTCAGTCTTTGATTAGGAGTCTATAACCTGAAATGAGCTCCTCAGAGAATTTTCTCCAGGGCAACTGACTCCAACCTCTTCCATCCTTTTCCTTTACCCTCCTGACCACATGTGAATAAAAATTTGCCCTCCTTAGAGCTGAGTGGCTCTTCTGGCCTACTTCCTGCCCAGAGAAAACTGGGAGTTCACATGTCATTTCAAGCTATGAAAAAAACCACACATCTGCTCTTTCAGGCTGGCAACAGTCTTGGCATTAAAACTCTCTCAATATTTTATCTTTATATATATCTGTTTGATCTCTTCTGCTCCATGTACTAATGGACACACTCACCTTTTTTTTTTTTTTTTTAACAAATCTGTTTTCTCTCTCTCTAAACTTAGTACAGGTATTTGAGCTCAGGCTTCATGAGATCACTCTTTTGTTTTTTCCTTCCTGAGCCATTTTGTCCAACTGAAAGGATTTACTGAGGGCCACCTTAATCCAATCAGGTTTTGTGCACAAGCCAGTAATTTGGTCTTTGTCCCTAAACTGAGTCTTAATCTGCGTCTTAATTAGCCTTGGCGGCTCACAGTACTTAATCTTTTAACCGGTTAGAGATGAGGAACAGTTTGATTTTCTAACCTGTAAGTCCTGGACTTCCTCAACAATTTAGTCTCCTTGTCATCCTTTAGGTTAAAGTCACTTAACGTTTGACTTCATTCTCCTTCTTGTATTACCATACCAAATGCAGCTCTTAACAACCAATTCACCTTAGTAACATTTCAAATCCTCTTTACAGAAAGCTCTGGGTACATTATTATGTAAGTGTTTGCCTTCCAAGTTATCTCAGGTGACAGCTTTACCAAATGTTTTGCTCCTGCATAAAATGTGTCACCAATATTCCAACCTCCAGTAAGTTTGCTAACTGCTAGCTGTTTAGGCCCTACAATCTAGGCTACATATTTTAAGTTTGTATTATGGTAACACTCCACTTCTAAGTATCAAATTCTGTACTTGTCAACTTCGCTGCCTAACAGCTGTAAAAATCTCATGAGCCTTCAAAAAGAAGCATTTCGTTCTTGTTAATGTTTCATAGAGGCAGCTATTGGACAGATGCAGCTATGTCGGCTCTAGTTGGCTCAGCTCCATGGGTCTTACTTGAAGACCCAGGCTGAGGCTGAAAGCTGCGTGTGGTGCAGCATACCATTTTAGAGGCTAAGAAGAAAAGCAAGAGGCTGAGCCAATTCTCAGAACTTCCTTTAAAGCTTCTAATTGGATGTAATATAGTCGTGTCTGTTCACATTCCAATGGTGAGAAAAAATGACATGGTTAAATCCAAAATCAATGGCAAAGAAGGG
>NW_025413778.1:1757-2028 GCF_002201575.2 Neomonachus schauinslandi
AAAAAAACTAAGATTAACAAGTTCTGGGGCTCTAATGTATAACATGGTGATTATAGCTAATAATACTTTGTATTATATATGTTTATTTATATTTATATTATTATAGCTAATAATACACTTCAAAGTTGGTAAAAGAGTAACTCTTAAATGTTCTCACTACAAAAAAGAAATGGTAATTATGTGACAGGACAGAGGAGTTAGCCATAGGATTATGACTATAATCATTAGGATTATAGGATAAAAGGATATATAATTGTTTTGACATTAAGCA
>NW_025413779.1:0-2028 GCF_002201575.2 Neomonachus schauinslandi
TTTTATAGTTTTCTGAGTACAGATCCTTTGTCTCTTTGGTTAGATTTATTCCTAGGTATCTTATGGTTTTGGGTGCAATTGTAAATGGGATCGACTCCTTAATTTCTCTTTCTTCTGTCTTGTTGTTGGTGTATAGGAATGCCACTGACTTCTGTGCATTGATTTTATATCCTGCCACTTTACTGAATTCCTGTATGAGTTCTAGCAGTTTTGGGGTGGAGTCTTTGGGGTTTTCCACATAAAGTATCATATCATCTCAAAGAGTGAGAGTTTGACTTCTTCTTTGCCAATTTGGATGCCTTTGATTTCTTTTTGTTGTCTGATTGCTGTGGCTAGGACTTCCAATATTATGTTGAATAGCAGTGGTGATAGTGGACATCCCTGCCGCGTTCCTGACCTTAGGGGGAAAGCTCTCAGTTTTTCCCCATTGAGAATGATATTCGCTGTAGGTTTTTCATAGATGGCTTTTATGATATTGAGGTATGTACCCTCTATCCCTATACTCTGAAGAGTTTTGATCAAGAAAGGATGCTGTACTTTGTCAAATGCTTTTTATGCATCTATTGAGAGGATCATATGATTCTTGTTCTTTCTTTTGTTAATGTATTGTAGCACATTGATTGATTTGTGGATGTTGAACCAACCTTGCAGCCCAGGGATAAATCCCACTTGGTCATGGTGAATAAAGTCCTTTTAATGTACTGTTGGATCCTACTGGCTAGTATTTTGGTGAGAATTTTTGCATCCATGTTCATCAAAGATATTGGTCTGTAATTCTCCTTTTTGATGGGGTCTTTGTCTGGTTTTGGGATCAAGGTAATGCTGGCCTCATAAAATGAGATGGAAGTTTTCCTTCCATTTCTATTTTTTGGAACAGTTTCAGAAGAATAGGTATTAATTCTTCTTTAAATGTTTGGTAGAATTCCCCTGGGAAGCCATCTGGCCCTGGGCTCTTGTTTTTTGGGAGATTTTTGATGACTGCTTCAATTTCCTTAGTGGTTATAGGTCTGTTCAGGTTTTCTATTTCATCCTGGTTCAGTTTTGGTAGTTGATACATCTCTAGGAATGCCTCCATTTCTTCCACATTATCTAATTTGCTGGCATAGAGTTGCTCATAATATGTTCTTATAATTGTTTGTATTTCTTTGGTGTTGGTTGTGATCTCTCCTCTTTCATTCATGATTTTGTTGATTTGGGTCATTTCTCTTCTCTTTTTGATAAGTCTGGCCAGGGGTTTATCCATCTCGTTAATTCTTTCACAGAACCAGCTCCTAGTTTCGTTGATCTGTTCTACTGTTCTTTTAGTTTCTATTTCATTGATTTCTGCTCTGATCTTTATTATTTCTCTTCTCCTGCTGGGTTTAGGCTTTATTTGCTGTTCTTCCTCCAGCTCCTTTAGGTGGAGGGTTAGGTTGTGTACTCGAGACCTTTCTTGCTTCTTGAGAAAGGCTTGTATTGCTATATACTTTCCTCTTAGGACTGCCTTTGCTGCATCCCAAAGATTTTGAACAGTTGTGTTTTCATTTTCATTGGTTTCCATGTATTTTTTTAATTCTTCTTTAATTTCCTGGTTGACCCATTCATTCTTCAGTAGGATGCTCTTTAGCCTCCATGTATTTGAGTTCTTTCCGACTTTCCTCTTGTGATTGAGTTCTAGTTTCAAAGCATTGCGGTCTGAAAATAGGCAGGGAATGATTCCCATCTTTTGTAACCAGTTGAGACCTGATTTATGACCTAGGATGTGATCTCTTCTGGAGAATGTTCCATGGGCACTAGAGAAGAATGTGTATTCCGTTGCTTTGGGGTGGAATGTTCTGAATATGTCTGTAAAGTCCATTTGGTCCAGTGTGTCATTTAAAGTCTTATTTCCTTGTTGATCTTTTGCTTAGATGATCTGTCCATTTCAGTGAGGGGGGTGTTAAGGTCCCCCACTATTATTGTATTGTTGTCGATGTGTTTCTTTGCTTTTGTTATTAATTGCCTTATATAATTGGCTGCTCCCATGTTAGGGGCATAGATATTTACAAT
>NW_025413780.1:0-2028 GCF_002201575.2 Neomonachus schauinslandi
AATTTTTTAAATTCTTCTTTAATTTCCTGGTTGACCCATTCATTCTTTAGTAGGATGCTCTTTAGCCTCCATGTATTTGAGTTCTTTCTGACTTTCCTCTTGTGATTGAGTTCTAGTTTAAAAGCATTGTGATCTGAAAATATGCAGGGAATGATCCCAGTCTTCTGGTACTGGTTGGGACCTGATTTGTGACCTAGGATGTGATTTATTCTGCAGAATGTTCCATGGGCACTAGAGAAGAAAATGTATTCTGTTGCTTTGGGATGGAATGTTCTGAATATATCTGTGAAGTCCATTTGGTCCAGTGTGTTATTTAAAGTCTTTATTTTCTTGTTGATATTTTACTTAGACGATCTGTCCATTTCAGTAAGGGGTTGTTAAAGTCTCCCACTATTATTGTATTGTTGTCAATGTGTTTCTTTGCTTTTGTTCTTAATTGCCTGATATAATTGGCTGCTCCCATGATAGGGGCATAGAGATTTACAATTGTTAGATCTTCTTGTTGGATAGACCCTTTAAGTAGGATATAGTGTCCTTCCTCATCTCTTATTACAGTCTTTGGTTTCAAATCTAATTTGTCTGATATAAGGATTGCCACCCCAGCTTTCTTTTTTGGTGTCCATGAGCATGGGAAATGGTTTTCCACCCCCTCAGTTTCAATCTGGGGGTTTATTTGGGTCTAAAATGAGTCTCTTGCAGACAGCATATCGATGGGTCTTGTTTTTGTATCCAATCTGATAGCCTGTGTTTTTTTTTTTTTTAAGATTTTATTTATTTATTTGAGAGAGAGAGAATGAGATTCAGAGAGCATGAGAGGGAGGAGGGTCAGAGGGAGAAGCAGACTCCCTGCCGAGCAGGGAGCCCGATGCGGGACTCGATCCCGGGACTCCAGGATCATGACCTGAGCCGAAGGCAGTCGCTTAACCAACTGAGCCACCCAGGCTCCCCTAGCCTGTGTTTTTGATTGCGTCATTTAGCCCATTTACATTCAGGGTTACTACTGAAAGATATGAATTTAGTGCCATTGTGTTGCCTGTAAGGTGACTGTTACTGTTTATTGTCTGTGTTCATTTCTGGTCAATGTTGCTTTTAGGCTCTCTCTTTGCTTAGAGGACCCCTTCAATATTTCTTGTAGGGCTGGTTTCGTGTTTGCAAATTCCTTTAGTTTTTGGTTGTACTGGAAGCTTTTTATCTCCTTCTATTTTCAATGACAGCCTAGCTAGATATAGTATTCTTGGCAGCATATTTTTCTCATTTAGTGCTCTGAATATATCCTGCCAGTCCTTTCTGGCCTGCCAGGTCTCTGTGGATAGGTCTGTTGCCAATCTACCATTGTAGGTTACAGATCTCTTGTCCCGAGCTGCTTTCAGGATTTTCTCTTTGTCTCTGAGACTCGTAAGTTTTACTATTAGATGTCGGGGTGTTGATGTATTTTTACTGATTTTGAGAGGGGTTCTCTGTGCCTCCTGGATTTTGATGCCTGTGTCCTTCTGTTAGAAGATCTGTTAGAAGAAACTGTTAGAAGAAACTGTATCTCAAAATTTTAAGAACTTCCAAATTAGGGAAGTTCTCTGCTATAATGTACCTCTGCCCCTCTCTCTCTTTCTTCTTCTTCTAGGATCCCAATTGTTCTAAGTTGTTTCATCTTATGGTATCACTTATCTCTCGAATTCTGTCCTCGTGATCCAGTAGTTGTTTATCTCTCTTTTTCTTAGCGTCTTTAGTTTCCATCATTTGGTCTTCTATATCACTGATTCTCTCTTCTGCCTCATTTATCCTAAGAGTTAGAGCCTCCATTTTTGATTGCGCCTCATTAATAGCCTTTTTGATTTCGACTTGGTTAGATTTTAGTTCTTTTATTTCTCCAGAAAGGGTTTCTCTAATAACTTCCATGCTTTTTTCAAGCCCAGCTAGTATCTTTAAAATCATCATTCTGAACTCTAGTTCCGACATTGTAGTAATGTCCGTATTGATTAGGTCCCTGGCATTCGGTGCTGCCTCTTGTTCTTTTCGTTGAGGTGATTTTTT
>NW_025413781.1:0-2028 GCF_002201575.2 Neomonachus schauinslandi
TTTTATAGTTTTCTGAGTACAGATCCTTTGTCTCTTTGGTTAGATTTATTCCTAGGTATCTTATGGTTTTGGGTGCAATTGTAAATGGGATCGACTCCTTAATTTCTCTTTCTTCTGTCTTGTTGTTGGTGTATAGGAATGCCACTGACTTCTGTGCATTGATTTTATATCCTGCCACTTTACTGAATTCCTGTATGAGTTCTAGCAGTTTTGGGGTGGAGTCTTTGGGGTTTTCCACATAAAGTATCATATCATCTCAAAGAGTGAGAGTTTGACTTCTTCTTTGCCAATTTGGATGCCTTTGATTTCTTTTTGTTGTCTGATTGCTGTGGCTAGGACTTCCAATACTATGTTGAATAGCAGTGGTGATAGTGGACATCCCTGCCGCGTTCCTGACCTTAGGGGGAAAGCTCTCAGTTTTTCCCCATTGAGAATGATATTCGCTGTAGGTTTTTCATAGATGGCTTTTATGATATTGAGGTATGTACCCTCTATCCCTATACTCTGAAGAGTTTTGATCAAGAAAGGATGCTGTACTTTGTCAAATGCTTTTTATGCATCTATTGAGAGGATCATATGATTCTTGTTCTTTCTTTTGTTAATGTATTGTAGCACATTGATTGATTTGTGGATGTTGAACCAACCTTGCAGCCCAGGGATAAATCCCACTTGGTCATGGTGAATAAAGTCCTTTTAATGTACTGTTGGATCCTACTGGCTAGTATTTTGGTGAGAATTTTTGCATCCATGTTCATCAAAGATATTGGTCTGTAATTCTCCTTTTTGATGGGGTCTTTGTCTGGTTTTGGGATCAAGGTAATGCTGGCCTCATAAAATGAGATGGAAGTTTTCCTTCCATTTCTATTTTTTGGAACAGTTTCAGAAGAATAGGTATTAATTCTTCTTTAAATGTTTGGTAGAATTCCCCTGGGAAGCCATCTGGCCCTGGGCTTTTGTTTTTTGGGAGATTTTTGATGACTGCTTCAATTTCCTTAGTGGTTATAGGTCTGTTCAGGTTTTCTATTTCATCCTGGTTCAGTTTTGGTAGTTGATACATCTCTAGGAATGCCTCCATTTCTTCCACATTATCTAATTTGCTGGCATAGAGTTGCTCATAATATGTTCTTATAATTGTTTGTATTTCTTTGGTGTTGGTTGTGATCTCTCCTCTTTCATTCATGATTTTGTTGATTTGGGTCATTTCTCTTCTCTTTTTGATAAGTCTGGCCAGGGGTTTATCAATCTTGTTAATTCTTTCAAAGAACCAGCTCCTAGTTTCGTTGATCTGTTCTACTGTTCTTTTAGTTTCTATTTCATTGATTTCTGCTCTGATCTTTATTATTTCTCTTCTCCTGCTGGGTTTAGGCTTTATTTGCTGTTCTTTCTCCAGCTCCTTTAGGTGTAGGGTTAGGTTGTGTACTTGAGACCTTTCTTGCTTCTTGAGAAAGGCTTGTATTGCTATATACTTTCCTCTTAGGACTGCCTTTGCTGCATCCCAAAGATTTTGAACAGTTGTGTTTTCATTTTCATTGGTTTCCATGTATTTTTTTAATTCTTCTTTAATTTCCTGGTTGACCCATTCATTCTTCAGTAGGATGCTCTTTAGCCTCCATGTATTTGAGTTCTTTCCGACTTTCCTCTTGTGATTGAGTTCTAGTTTCAAAGCATTGCGGTCTGAAAATAGGCAGGGAATGATTCCCATCTTTTGTAACCAGTTGAGACCTGATTTATGACCTAGGATGTGATCTCTTCTGGAGAATGTTCCATGGGCACTAGAGAAGAATGTGTATTCCGTTGCTTTGGGGTGGAATGTTCTGAATATGTCTGTAAAGTCCATTTGGTCCAGTGTGTCATTTAAAGTCTTATTTCCTTGTTGATCTTTTGCTTAGATGATCTGTCCATTTCAGTGAGGGGGGTGTTAAGGTCCCCCACTATTATTGTATTGTTGTCGATGTGTTTCTTTGCTTTTGTTATTAATTGCCTTATATAATTGGCTGCTCCCATGTTAGGGGCATAGATATTTACAAT
>NW_025413782.1:0-2028 GCF_002201575.2 Neomonachus schauinslandi
TTTTATAGTTTTCTGAGTACAGATCCTTTGTCTCTTTGGTTAGATTTATTCCTAGGTATCTTATGGTTTTGGGTGCAATTGTAAATGGGATCGACTCCTTAATTTCTCTTTCTTCTGTCTTGTTGTTGGTGTATAGGAATGCCACTGACTTCTGTGCATTGATTTTATATCCTGCCACTTTACTGAATTCCTGTATGAGTTCTAGCAGTTTTGGGGTGGAGTCTTTGGGGTTTTCCACATAAAGTATCATATCATCTCAAAGAGTGAGAGTTTGACTTCTTCTTTGCCAATTTGGATGCCTTTGATTTCTTTTTGTTGTCTGATTGCTGTGGCTAGGACTTCCAATATTATGTTGAATAGCAGTGGTGATAGTGGACATCCCTGCCGCGTTCCTGACCTTAGGGGGAAAGCTCTCAGTTTTTCCCCATTGAGAATGATATTCGCTGTAGGTTTTTCATAGATGGCTTTTATGATATTGAGGTATGTACCCTCTATCCCTATACTCTGAAGAGTTTTGATCAAGAAAGGATGCTGTACTTTGTCAAATGCTTTTTATGCATCTATTGAGAGGATCATATGATTCTTGTTCTTTCTTTTGTTAATGTATTGTAGCACATTGATTGATTTGTGGATGTTGAACCAACCTTGCAGCCCAGGGATAAATCCCACTTGGTCATGGTGAATAAAGTCCTTTTAATGTACTGTTGGATCCTACTGGCTAGTATTTTGGTGAGAATTTTTGCATCCATGTTCATCAAAGATATTGGTCTGTAATTCTCCTTTTTGATGGGGTCTTTGTCTGGTTTTGGGATCAAGGTAATGCTGGCCTCATAAAATGAGATGGAAGTTTTCCTTCCATTTCTATTTTTTGGAACAGTTTCAGAAGAATAGGTATTAATTCTTCTTTAAATGTTTGGTAGAATTCCCCTGGGAAGCCATCTGGCCCTGGGCTCTTGTTTTTTGGGAGATTTTTGATGACTGCTTCAATTTCCTTAGTGGTTATAGGTCTGTTCAGGTTTTCTATTTCATCCTGGTTCAGTTTTGGTAGTTGATACATCTCTAGGAATGCCTCCATTTCTTCCACATTATCTAATTTGCTGGCATAGAGTTGCTCATAATATGTTCTTATAATTGTTTGTATTTCTTTGGTGTTGGTTGTGATCTCTCCTCTTTCATTCATGATTTTGTTGATTTGGGTCATTTCTCTTCTCTTTTTGATAAGTCTGGCCAGGGGTTTATCCATCTCGTTAATTCTTTCACAGAACCAGCTCCTAGTTTCGTTGATCTGTTCTACTGTTCTTTTAGTTTCTATTTCATTGATTTCTGCTCTGATCTTTATTATTTCTCTTCTCCTGCTGGGTTTAGGCTTTATTTGCTGTTCTTCCTCCAGCTCCTTTAGGTGGAGGGTTAGGTTGTGTACTCGAGACCTTTCTTGCTTCTTGAGAAAGGCTTGTATTGCTATATACTTTCCTCTTAGGACTGCCTTTGCTGCATCCCAAAGATTTTGAACAGTTGTGTTTTCATTTTCATTGGTTTCCATGTATTTTTTTAATTCTTCTTTAATTTCCTGGTTGACCCATTCATTCTTCAGTAGGATGCTCTTTAGCCTCCATGTATTTGAGTTCTTTCCGACTTTCCTCTTGTGATTGAGTTCTAGTTTCAAAGCATTGCGGTCTGAAAATAGGCAGGGAATGATTCCCATCTTTTGTAACCAGTTGAGACCTGATTTATGACCTAGGATGTGATCTCTTCTGGAGAATGTTCCATGGGCACTAGAGAAGAATGTGTATTCCGTTGCTTTGGGGTGGAATGTTCTGAATATGTCTGTAAAGTCCATTTGGTCCAGTGTGTCATTTAAAGTCTTATTTCCTTGTTGATCTTTTGCTTAGATGATCTGTCCATTTCAGTGAGGGGGGTGTTAAGGTCCCCCACTATTATTGTATTGTTGTCGATGTGTTTCTTTGCTTTTGTTATTAATTGCCTTATATAATTGGCTGCTCCCATGTTAGGGGCATAGATATTTACAAT
>NW_025413783.1:0-2028 GCF_002201575.2 Neomonachus schauinslandi
TTTTATAGTTTTCTGAGTACAGATCCTTTGTCTCTTTGGTTAGATTTATTCCTAGGTATCTTATGGTTTTGGGTGCAATTGTAAATGGGATCGACTCCTTAATTTCTCTTTCTTCTGTCTTGTTGTTGGTGTATAGGAATGCCACTGACTTCTGTGCATTGATTTTATATCCTGCCACTTTACTGAATTCCTGTATGAGTTCTAGCAGTTTTGGGGTGGAGTCTTTGGGGTTTTCCACATAAAGTATCATATCATCTCAAAGAGTGAGAGTTTGACTTCTTCTTTGCCAATTTGGATGCCTTTGATTTCTTTTTGTTGTCTGATTGCTGTGGCTAGGACTTCCAATACTATGTTGAATAGCAGTGGTGATAGTGGACATCCCTGCCGCGTTCCTGACCTTAGGGGGAAAGCTCTCAGTTTTTCCCCATTGAGAATGATATTCGCTGTAGGTTTTTCATAGATGGCTTTTATGATATTGAGGTATGTACCCTCTATCCCTATACTCTGAAGAGTTTTGATCAAGAAAGGATGCTGTACTTTGTCAAATGCTTTTTATGCATCTATTGAGAGGATCATATGATTCTTGTTCTTTCTTTTGTTAATGTATTGTAGCACATTGATTGATTTGTGGATGTTGAACCAACCTTGCAGCCCAGGGATAAATCCCACTTGGTCATGGTGAATAAAGTCCTTTTAATGTACTGTTGGATCCTACTGGCTAGTATTTTGGTGAGAATTTTTGCATCCATGTTCATCAAAGATATTGGTCTGTAATTCTCCTTTTTGATGGGGTCTTTGTCTGGTTTTGGGATCAAGGTAATGCTGGCCTCATAAAATGAGATGGAAGTTTTCCTTCCATTTCTATTTTTTGGAACAGTTTCAGAAGAATAGGTATTAATTCTTCTTTAAATGTTTGGTAGAATTCCCCTGGGAAGCCATCTGGCCCTGGGCTTTTGTTTTTTGGGAGATTTTTGATGACTGCTTCAATTTCCTTAGTGGTTATAGGTCTGTTCAGGTTTTCTATTTCATCCTGGTTCAGTTTTGGTAGTTGATACATCTCTAGGAATGCCTCCATTTCTTCCACATTATCTAATTTGCTGGCATAGAGTTGCTCATAATATGTTCTTATAATTGTTTGTATTTCTTTGGTGTTGGTTGTGATCTCTCCTCTTTCATTCATGATTTTGTTGATTTGGGTCATTTCTCTTCTCTTTTTGATAAGTCTGGCCAGGGGTTTATCAATCTTGTTAATTCTTTCAAAGAACCAGCTCCTAGTTTCGTTGATCTGTTCTACTGTTCTTTTAGTTTCTATTTCATTGATTTCTGCTCTGATCTTTATTATTTCTCTTCTCCTGCTGGGTTTAGGCTTTATTTGCTGTTCTTTCTCCAGCTCCTTTAGGTGTAGGGTTAGGTTGTGTACTTGAGACCTTTCTTGCTTCTTGAGAAAGGCTTGTATTGCTATATACTTTCCTCTTAGGACTGCCTTTGCTGCATCCCAAAGATTTTGAACAGTTGTGTTTTCATTTTCATTGGTTTCCATGTATTTTTTTAATTCTTCTTTAATTTCCTGGTTGACCCATTCATTCTTCAGTAGGATGCTCTTTAGCCTCCATGTATTTGAGTTCTTTCCGACTTTCCTCTTGTGATTGAGTTCTAGTTTCAAAGCATTGCGGTCTGAAAATAGGCAGGGAATGATTCCCATCTTTTGTAACCAGTTGAGACCTGATTTATGACCTAGGATGTGATCTCTTCTGGAGAATGTTCCATGGGCACTAGAGAAGAATGTGTATTCCGTTGCTTTGGGGTGGAATGTTCTGAATATGTCTGTAAAGTCCATTTGGTCCAGTGTGTCATTTAAAGTCTTATTTCCTTGTTGATCTTTTGCTTAGATGATCTGTCCATTTCAGTGAGGGGGGTGTTAAGGTCCCCCACTATTATTGTATTGTTGTCGATGTGTTTCTTTGCTTTTGTTATTAATTGCCTTATATAATTGGCTGCTCCCATGTTAGGGGCATAGATATTTACAAT
>NW_025413784.1:0-2028 GCF_002201575.2 Neomonachus schauinslandi
AATTTTTTAAATTCTTCTTTAATTTCCTGGTTGACCCATTCATTCTTTAGTAGGATGCTCTTTAGCCTCCATGTATTTGAGTTCTTTCTGACTTTCCTCTTGTGATTGAGTTCTAGTTTAAAAGCATTGTGATCTGAAAATATGCAGGGAATGATCCCAGTCTTCTGGTACTGGTTGGGACCTGATTTGTGACCTAGGATGTGATTTATTCTGCAGAATGTTCCATGGGCACTAGAGAAGAAAATGTATTCTGTTGCTTTGGGATGGAATGTTCTGAATATATCTGTGAAGTCCATTTGGTCCAGTGTGTTATTTAAAGTCTTTATTTTCTTGTTGATATTTTACTTAGACGATCTGTCCATTTCAGTAAGGGGTTGTTAAAGTCTCCCACTATTATTGTATTGTTGTCAATGTGTTTCTTTGCTTTTGTTCTTAATTGCCTGATATAATTGGCTGCTCCCATGATAGGGGCATAGAGATTTACAATTGTTAGATCTTCTTGTTGGATAGACCCTTTAAGTAGGATATAGTGTCCTTCCTCATCTCTTATTACAGTCTTTGGTTTCAAATCTAATTTGTCTGATATAAGGATTGCCACCCCAGCTTTCTTTTTTGGTGTCCATGAGCATGGGAAATGGTTTTCCACCCCCTCAGTTTCAATCTGGGGGTTTATTTGGGTCTAAAATGAGTCTCTTGCAGACAGCATATCGATGGGTCTTGTTTTTGTATCCAATCTGATAGCCTGTGTTTTTTTTTTTTTTAAGATTTTATTTATTTATTTGAGAGAGAGAGAATGAGATTCAGAGAGCATGAGAGGGAGGAGGGTCAGAGGGAGAAGCAGACTCCCTGCCGAGCAGGGAGCCCGATGCGGGACTCGATCCCGGGACTCCAGGATCATGACCTGAGCCGAAGGCAGTCGCTTAACCAACTGAGCCACCCAGGCTCCCCTAGCCTGTGTTTTTGATTGCGTCATTTAGCCCATTTACATTCAGGGTTACTACTGAAAGATATGAATTTAGTGCCATTGTGTTGCCTGTAAGGTGACTGTTACTGTTTATTGTCTGTGTTCATTTCTGGTCAATGTTGCTTTTAGGCTCTCTCTTTGCTTAGAGGACCCCTTCAATATTTCTTGTAGGGCTGGTTTCGTGTTTGCAAATTCCTTTAGTTTTTGGTTGTACTGGAAGCTTTTTATCTCCTTCTATTTTCAATGACAGCCTAGCTAGATATAGTATTCTTGGCAGCATATTTTTCTCATTTAGTGCTCTGAATATATCCTGCCAGTCCTTTCTGGCCTGCCAGGTCTCTGTGGATAGGTCTGTTGCCAATCTACCATTGTAGGTTACAGATCTCTTGTCCCGAGCTGCTTTCAGGATTTTCTCTTTGTCTCTGAGACTCGTAAGTTTTACTATTAGATGTCGGGGTGTTGATGTATTTTTACTGATTTTGAGAGGGGTTCTCTGTGCCTCCTGGATTTTGATGCCTGTGTCCTTCTGTTAGAAGATCTGTTAGAAGAAACTGTTAGAAGAAACTGTATCTCAAAATTTTAAGAACTTCCAAATTAGGGAAGTTCTCTGCTATAATGTACCTCTGCCCCTCTCTCTCTTTCTTCTTCTTCTAGGATCCCAATTGTTCTAAGTTGTTTCATCTTATGGTATCACTTATCTCTCGAATTCTGTCCTCGTGATCCAGTAGTTGTTTATCTCTCTTTTTCTTAGCGTCTTTAGTTTCCATCATTTGGTCTTCTATATCACTGATTCTCTCTTCTGCCTCATTTATCCTAAGAGTTAGAGCCTCCATTTTTGATTGCGCCTCATTAATAGCCTTTTTGATTTCGACTTGGTTAGATTTTAGTTCTTTTATTTCTCCAGAAAGGGTTTCTCTAATAACTTCCATGCTTTTTTCAAGCCCAGCTAGTATCTTTAAAATCATCATTCTGAACTCTAGTTCCGACATTGTAGTAATGTCCGTATTGATTAGGTCCCTGGCATTCGGTGCTGCCTCTTGTTCTTTTCGTTGAGGTGATTTTTT
>NW_025413785.1:0-2028 GCF_002201575.2 Neomonachus schauinslandi
TTTTATAGTTTTCTGAGTACAGATCCTTTGTCTCTTTGGTTAGATTTATTCCTAGGTATCTTATGGTTTTGGGTGCAATTGTAAATGGGATCGACTCCTTAATTTCTCTTTCTTCTGTCTTGTTGTTGGTGTATAGGAATGCCACTGACTTCTGTGCATTGATTTTATATCCTGCCACTTTACTGAATTCCTGTATGAGTTCTAGCAGTTTTGGGGTGGAGTCTTTGGGGTTTTCCACATAAAGTATCATATCATCTCAAAGAGTGAGAGTTTGACTTCTTCTTTGCCAATTTGGATGCCTTTGATTTCTTTTTGTTGTCTGATTGCTGTGGCTAGGACTTCCAATACTATGTTGAATAGCAGTGGTGATAGTGGACATCCCTGCCGCGTTCCTGACCTTAGGGGGAAAGCTCTCAGTTTTTCCCCATTGAGAATGATATTCGCTGTAGGTTTTTCATAGATGGCTTTTATGATATTGAGGTATGTACCCTCTATCCCTATACTCTGAAGAGTTTTGATCAAGAAAGGATGCTGTACTTTGTCAAATGCTTTTTATGCATCTATTGAGAGGATCATATGATTCTTGTTCTTTCTTTTGTTAATGTATTGTAGCACATTGATTGATTTGTGGATGTTGAACCAACCTTGCAGCCCAGGGATAAATCCCACTTGGTCATGGTGAATAAAGTCCTTTTAATGTACTGTTGGATCCTACTGGCTAGTATTTTGGTGAGAATTTTTGCATCCATGTTCATCAAAGATATTGGTCTGTAATTCTCCTTTTTGATGGGGTCTTTGTCTGGTTTTGGGATCAAGGTAATGCTGGCCTCATAAAATGAGATGGAAGTTTTCCTTCCATTTCTATTTTTTGGAACAGTTTCAGAAGAATAGGTATTAATTCTTCTTTAAATGTTTGGTAGAATTCCCCTGGGAAGCCATCTGGCCCTGGGCTTTTGTTTTTTGGGAGATTTTTGATGACTGCTTCAATTTCCTTAGTGGTTATAGGTCTGTTCAGGTTTTCTATTTCATCCTGGTTCAGTTTTGGTAGTTGATACATCTCTAGGAATGCCTCCATTTCTTCCACATTATCTAATTTGCTGGCATAGAGTTGCTCATAATATGTTCTTATAATTGTTTGTATTTCTTTGGTGTTGGTTGTGATCTCTCCTCTTTCATTCATGATTTTGTTGATTTGGGTCATTTCTCTTCTCTTTTTGATAAGTCTGGCCAGGGGTTTATCAATCTTGTTAATTCTTTCAAAGAACCAGCTCCTAGTTTCGTTGATCTGTTCTACTGTTCTTTTAGTTTCTATTTCATTGATTTCTGCTCTGATCTTTATTATTTCTCTTCTCCTGCTGGGTTTAGGCTTTATTTGCTGTTCTTTCTCCAGCTCCTTTAGGTGTAGGGTTAGGTTGTGTACTTGAGACCTTTCTTGCTTCTTGAGAAAGGCTTGTATTGCTATATACTTTCCTCTTAGGACTGCCTTTGCTGCATCCCAAAGATTTTGAACAGTTGTGTTTTCATTTTCATTGGTTTCCATGTATTTTTTTAATTCTTCTTTAATTTCCTGGTTGACCCATTCATTCTTCAGTAGGATGCTCTTTAGCCTCCATGTATTTGAGTTCTTTCCGACTTTCCTCTTGTGATTGAGTTCTAGTTTCAAAGCATTGCGGTCTGAAAATAGGCAGGGAATGATTCCCATCTTTTGTAACCAGTTGAGACCTGATTTATGACCTAGGATGTGATCTCTTCTGGAGAATGTTCCATGGGCACTAGAGAAGAATGTGTATTCCGTTGCTTTGGGGTGGAATGTTCTGAATATGTCTGTAAAGTCCATTTGGTCCAGTGTGTCATTTAAAGTCTTATTTCCTTGTTGATCTTTTGCTTAGATGATCTGTCCATTTCAGTGAGGGGGGTGTTAAGGTCCCCCACTATTATTGTATTGTTGTCGATGTGTTTCTTTGCTTTTGTTATTAATTGCCTTATATAATTGGCTGCTCCCATGTTAGGGGCATAGATATTTACAAT
>NW_025413786.1:0-2027 GCF_002201575.2 Neomonachus schauinslandi
CTGGATCATATGGTAGCTCTATCTTCAACTTTTTGAGGAACCTCCATACAGTTTTCCAGAGTGGCTGCACCAGCTTGCATTCCCACCAACAGTGTAGGAGGGTTCCCCTTTCTCCGCATCCCCGCCAACATCTGTCATTTCCTGACTTGTTAATTTTAGCCATTCTGACTGGTGTGAGGTGGTATCTCATTGAGGTTTTGATTTGGATTTCCCTGATGCTGAGCGATATTGAGCACTTTTTCATGTGTCTGTTGGCCATTTGGATGTCTTCTTTGGAAAAACGTCTGTTCATGTCTTCTGCCCATTTCTTGATTGGATTCTTTGTTCTTTGGGTGTTGAGTTTGATGAGTTCTTTATAGATTTTGGATACTAGCCCTTTATCTGATATGTCATTTGCAAATATCTTCTCCCATTCTGTCGGTTGTCTTTTGGTTTTGTTGACTGTTTCCTTTGCTTTGCAAAAGCTTTTTATCTTGATGAAGTCCCAATAGTTCATTTTTGCCCTTGCCTCCCTTGCCTTTGGCGATGTTTCTAGGAAGAAGTTGCTTCGGCTGAGGTCAAAGAGGTTGCTGCCTGTGTTCTCCTTTAGGATTTTGATGGACTCCTGTCTCACATTGAGGTCTTTCATCCATTTGGAGTCTATTTTTGTGTGTGGTGTAAGGAAATGGTCCAGTTTCATTCTTCTGCATGGGGCTATCCAATTTTTCCAACATCATTTGTTGAAGAGACTGTCTTTGTTCCATTGGACATTCTTTCCTGCTTTGTCAAAGATGAGTTGACCATAGAGTTGAGGGTCCATTTCTGGGCTCTCCTTTCTGTTCCATTGATCTATGTGTCTGTTTTTGTGCCAGTACCATGCTGTCTTAATGATGACAGCTTTGTAGTAGAGCTGGAAGTCCGGAATTGTGATGCTGCCAGCTTTGCTTTTCTTTTTCAACATCCCTCTGGCTATTCCGGGTCTTTTCTGGTTCCATACAAATTTTAGGATGATTTGTTCCATTTCTTTGAAAAAAGTGGATGGTATTTTGATGGGGATTGCATTGAATGTGTAGATTGCTGTAGGTAGAATTGACATCTTCACAATATTTGTTCTTCCATTCCATGAGCATGGAACGTTTTTCCATTTCTTTGTGTCTTCCTCAATTTCTTTCATGAGTATTTTATAGTTTTCTGAGTACAGATCCTTTGCCTCTTTGGTTAGCTTTATTCCTAGGTATCTTATGGTTTTGGGTGCAATTGTAAATGGGATCGACTCCTTAATTTCTCTTTCTTCTGTCTTGTTGTTGGTGTATAGGAATGCCACTGACTTCTGTGCATTGATTTTATATCCTGCCACTTTACTGAATTCCTGTATGAGTTCTAGCAGTTTTGGGGTGGAGTCTTTTGGGTTTTCTACATAAAGTATCATATCATCTGCAAAGAGTGACAGTTTGACTTCTTCTTTGCCAATTTGGTTGCCTTTGATTTCTTTTTGTTGTCTGATTGCTGTGGCTAGGACTTCTAATACTATGTTGAATAGCAGTGGTGATAGTGGACATCCCTGCCGCGTTCCTGACCTTAGGGGGAAAGCTCTCAGTTTTTCCCCATTGAGAATGATATTCACTGTAGGTTTTTCATAGATGGCTTTTATGATATTGAGGTATGTACCCTCTATCCCTATACTCTGAAGAGTTTTGATCAAGAAAAGATGCTGTACTTTGTCAAATGTTTTTTCTGCATCTATTGAGAGGATCATATGTTGCTTGTTCTTTCTTTTATCAATGTATTCTATCACATTGATTGATTTGTGGATGTTGAACCAACCTTGCAGCCCAGGGATAAATCCCACTTGGTTGTGGTGAATAATCCTTTTAATGTACTGTTGGATCCTATTGGCTAGTATTTTGGTGAGAAATTTTGCATCCATGTTCATCAGGGATATTGGTCTGTAATTCTCCTTTTTGATGGGGTCTTTTTCTGGTTTGGGGATCAAGGTAATGGTGGCCTCATAAAATGAGTTTGGAAGTTTTCCTTCCATTTCTATTTTT
>NW_025413787.1:0-550 GCF_002201575.2 Neomonachus schauinslandi
CGTGGAGGGGACCGGGCGGGCCACGCAGAGCAAGCCTCCATAGAGTGCGGTTGGGCTGGGAGCAGTGCGTAGTCCCGGATCCCTGTCCCCATGGCCTGCCCTCCAGGGAGACCTCCCAGGGATCAGATCCTGGACTCAGCACTGAGCGGAGGGAAAAGTTTCCTTCACTTAGGAGGACCATGGGATGCCCATCAGGCCGATGAGACTTTCTCTTCTTGGAGCTACAGCACCAGCCCCGGAGCCAGATCCAGAAGGAGCGCAAGAACTGGGCCCAGCTCCCGCTGTGGCCCCTGCTGTCGCCTTAGAGCCCCCGCGGGCCGAGCCCATCACTGCTGCGGGGGCTCAGCCACTAGGGAGAGCAGGGGCGCCCCCGGCCCCATGGGCACCGGCTCAGGTGCTAGTCCGAAGGCTCGTTCACGCTCCTGCGCTGGAAGAGCCACCCGCACCAATGCCCGACCCAAAGGTGGAGCAGGGTCCAGTCCCTGGTCCTGGGGTCGCTGCCAGGCCCAAGCAGCCCCCTGCCTCAGTGGAGCAACCAGCCCCGGCCCCC
>NW_025413787.1:650-2027 GCF_002201575.2 Neomonachus schauinslandi
CGGGCCCGAGCAGCCCCCTGCCTCAGTGGAGCAACCAGCCCCGGCCCGCGAGCAGCAGCTTGTGCTAGCTACAGCCCCGAAGGACGGCTTCCCCTCCCCTGTCATTGCATTCTTTGTAGTGTTTATGATCTGTATGCACCTGTATAGTGGCTTCCTGGACTTTGTTCCTTAAATAAAGTAGAATCTCAAGTCATGATCCCAGGGTCCTGGGATTGAGCCTCACATCGGGCTCCTGACTCAGCGGGAACCCTGCTTCTCCCTTTCCCACTCCCCCTGCTTGTGTTCCTGTTCTTGTTATCTCTTTCCCTCTCTCTGTCAAATCAATAAAAAAATCTGAAAAAATAAAATTTTAGAAAAATGTTGGCACAGCTGATGTCAGAGACATTACTGCCTGTGCTTTCTTCTAACATTTTTATGTTTTCAGGTCTCATATTTAGGTCTTTAATTCATTTTGAATTTATTTTTGTGTATGGCATAAGAAAGTGATCCAGTTCATTCTTTCCCATGTAGCTGACCAGTTTTCCCAGCACCATGGTTGAAGAAATGTTCTTTTGCCCACTGGACATTCTTTCCTGATTTTTTTGAAGATTGATTGACTCTAAAATTGTGTTTGTTTATTTTTTTTCTATTATATTCTGTTGATCTATGTGTCTGTTTTGTGCCAGTAACATACTGTCTTTATTAAAAAGCAATGTAATATAATTTAAATCTGTAATTGTAATATTTCTCTTTCAAAACTATTCGGCTATCAGGGTCTTTTCTGGTTCCATTTAATTTTAGGACTTTTTTGTTCTAGTTCTGTGAAAAATACTATTGGAATTTTGATAGGATTGCATTACATGTATAGATTGCTTTGGGTAATACATTTTAACAGTGTTTGTTCTCCAATCCATGAGCATTGAAAGCCATTTCATTTCTTTCTTTTGTCTTCAATTTCTTTCAATGTTTTATAGTTTTCAGAGTAAAATTCTTTCACCTCTTTAGTTAGGTTTATTCCTAGGCATTTTATTGTTTTTAGTGCAACTGTAAATGGGATTGTTTTCTTAAATTCTCTTTCTGTTGCTTTATTATTAGTATGTAGAAATGCAATGGATTTCTCCACATTGATTTTGTATCTTGTGACTTTACTGAAGTAATTGATCAGTTCTAGTATTTTCTTGGTGTTTTTTTTTTCAGGTTTTCTATATACAGTACCATGTTACCTGCAAATAGCAAAAGTTTTACTACTTCCTTACCAATTCAGATGCCTTTTATTTATTTTTGTTGTCTATTTGCTGTAGCTAAGACTTCTAGTTCTATGCTGAATAAAAGTGGTGAGGGTGGACATTGCTGTCTTGTTCCTGACCACAGAAGAAAAATCTCAGTTTTTCCTCATTG
>NW_025413788.1:0-2025 GCF_002201575.2 Neomonachus schauinslandi
TTCCAGAGTGGCTGCACCAGCTTGCATTTTCACCAACAATGTAAGAGTTTTCTCTTTTCTTTACATCCTCGCCAACATTTGTTATTTCCTGACTTGTTAATTTTAGCCCTTCTGACTGGTGTAAGGTGGTATTTCACTGTGGTTTTCATTTCTAGTTCCCTGATGACAAGTGATGTGGAACATTTTTTCATGTGTCTGTTGGCCATTTGTATGTCTCCTTTGGAGAAATGTCTGCTCATATCTTCTGCCCATTTCTTGACTGGACTCCTTGTTTTCTGGGTGTTGAGAGTGGTAAGATCCTTATACAACTTGTATACGAGACCCTTATCTGACATATCATTTGCAAATATCTTCTACCATTCTGTGGGTTGCCTTTTAGTTTTGTGGACTCTTACCATTGTTGTGCAAAAGATTTTTATCTTGAAGAAGTCCCAATAGTTCATTTTTGCTTTCCTTTCTCCTGCCTTTGGAGACATGTCTTGAAAGAAGTTGCTGCAGCCGAGGTCAAAGAGGTTGCTGCGTGTGTTCTCCTCTCGGATTTTGTTGGATTCCTGTCTCACATTTAGCTCTTTCATCCATTTTTAATTTATGTTTATGTATGGTATAAGAAAATGCTCCAATTTCTTTTTTTTTAAAGATTTTATTTATTCATTTGAGAGAGAGAGAGAGAGTGAGATAGCACAAGAGGGGGGAGAGGGATAGGGAGAAGCAGACTCCCTGCTGAGCAGGGAGCCCAATGCGGGACTCGATCCAGGGACTCCAGGATCATGACCTGAGCCGAAGGCAGTCGCTTAACCAACTGAGCCACCCAGGCGCCCAAAAATGCTCCAACAAGCGGCAGATCCGGGGAGACTCCCCTTCCTCCCCCGGGAGGAGCGGCGCGGGAGGGCACCGCAGGGATCTGCTGGGTTTGGAGCCTCCACATGGGGTCGGGTGCCAGAGAAATGCTCAGTCATAGGCTGGGTGAGCATAGTGTGCACCCGGACTGGGTAGAAGGGAGTGATTGACTGCTTTTCTCTGAGGGCACACTGAGGAGTGGGGCCCAGAGTTCTCGGCTCCTATGGGGCAGAGATTGGGAGGCCACCATTTTCACTCTCGTCCTCCCAGGCTCTACGGGAAGCTTGCAGGAAACAAATGCTACCAGAGAGCAAACTCGAGCAGATTACTTATCCCAGACTGGCAAGGGCGAGGCACTTCCACCAGCGGCAAAGACATTTGGGAACCATGGCAACAGGCCCCTCCCGCAGAAGATCAGTGAGAACAGCCAGCCAAGACCACGTTTACCGATCAATGAGAACAGCAGAACTCCAGCGCTAGGGGAATACTGCAGATAGAATTCATGACTTTTTTACTATGATTCTTTAGCTTTTCAAAGTTAATTTTTTTAACTATCTTTTTTTTGAATATTTCTTTTTCTTTTTCTTTTTCCCTTTTTCAAATAATGTCCCAGGCCAGGTGGGTTCCCTGTCAAATTTTATTAAACTTTAAAGGAAGAGATTAAATTAATTATCTACAATTCCTTTCAGAGTATAAAAGCAACTGAAACATTTCTGATTCCTTCTGTGATATCACCATTACCTCAGTATACTTGCAACGACAGAAAAAAACTACACATCAGTGTCTCTTATGAACAGAGATGCAAGCAGCCTCAAAAAATTATTACACATTAAATGCAACAATGTATAAAAAGAATTATACACCACAATGATGTGGATCTATTCCTGGTATGAAAGATCGATTTAACATTCCAAAATCATTTAATGCAATTCATTACATCAACAGACTAAATTATAAAATAATCACAAGTCCATATTAATATATGAAATCCATTGTACAGTATCTGATACCCACTCAAAAATTAAAACTCTCGGGGTGCCTCCACATCAGGCACCCTGCTCCACGGGAAGCTTGCTTCTCCCTCTCCCACTCCCCCTGCTTATGTTCCCTCTCTCGCTGTGTCTCTCCCTGTCAAATAAATAATTAAAATTAAATTAAATAAAATTTAAAAACCTCTCAGTAAACTGG
>NW_025413789.1:0-2025 GCF_002201575.2 Neomonachus schauinslandi
CCCCCAAATGGCAACCAACTACCTGATGGGCACCAGGTCCATCTCTCTTGCTGGCTGTGCAGCCCGGAGTTTACTGTTTCCCATGCTGGGAGAGGGTGAGTGCTTCCTCTTAGCGGCCATGGCCTATGACCGGTATGTGGCCATACGTCACCCCCTGCGCAACCCCATCCTCATGAATCAGAAGCTCTGCTTGCACGTGACCACAGGCTCCTGGATCCGGGAGGGGTGGATGGGCTGATGCAGCCTGGTGCCACTCTGAGCTTCCCTTACTGCCATTCTCGAGAAATCAACCACTTCTTTTGTGAGGCACCCACACTCACGCACCTTCCCTGTGCCCACGCTACCTTTGTAAAGTTTTTCACGCATGTGTGTTGACTCCTGATGCTCTTGATCCCTCTTTCTCTCCTTTTGGCTTCCTACAGTCTCATCTTGGCTGCTGGGCTCCGCATGCGGTCCACTGCAGCTCAGAAAAAAGCGTTTGTCTCCTTCTCCTCTCACCTGGCTGTGGTGGGGCTCTTCTGTGGCACTCTCCTACTCATCTACGTGCGGCCCAAATCCTACCGCTCAGTGGCCCATGACAAGGTGGTCTCTGCTTCTTACACCCTCTTCACACCTGTGTTGAACCCCCTTGTGTACAGTGTGAGGAACAAAGACGTTAAGGGGGCTTTGAGAAAATGGCTAGGGAAACATTTTCTGGGACGTCTATAGTGAGAGGAATTGGATAAACTGGCAGCAGCCAAACGAAATCCATTATGAAATTTGTTATATCAATATATTTCGTTCTCACTTGGCCAGTTTTCACTACTGAAAAATATATTCATTTTATGTTTAGTACATTAAAATTTACATTTGTCCTTGTTTCATACATCCTTATAGTATTTTTGTTCTGGACTTTGGACCTCAGCAATAAGAGTAAATGATTGAGGCACTTTAAGTAAAAGATATGCTAGACATTGATAAAATAAAGGAGATTTTCAACTTTTAATGTGCATGGGCCCTGCTCATTGGATCTCAAGGAAACCAAACTTTAACCATTACCAGAGTCAGCAAATTCAATTTCTGACCTTGGCACCAATTGTACATCTGATTCATTTATAAATAACCTAAAATGGAGCATATTCCAAGCATATGGCTAAGTGTAGAACCTCCCTGGTTCCCATGAGACTGAAGTCAGACAGTCCTGCAGATAAACTAAGTCCTAAGTTTACAGTCCTAAGATAAGGTCTATAACTTTCTGAAATACCTTTCACCTAATGATTTGAACATTTCAAGTTTTATGTCCTTAGTAAAGACTGTATCCCAGGCAGTTGTCCTAACCTGGGCTGGAAAAACAAAAACAAAAACAGAACAAAAACTAAAAAAAAAAACGTTTCTTTTAGAGATTCTAAAAACTTTGTTCATTTTGTGTCAACAACACCACCTCTGTGTGTGTGTGTGCAATTTTGAGGATGGATTATTTAAAGAGTGAATAATTTATTTGAAAAAAGCAATGTATATCTCAGTTTCATATAATTTTATAAAATAAATTTCAAAGAAAGTTAAATGAATATGAAAAATATATAAAAATCTTTTGGAAATATTTTCATAATTTTTGCTAGAAGAGGATTTTCTGAGGGTATATGTGAGTTAAAAATCATTATGTACAAGCTAAGCCGATTGACGTGTGTACATTTAAATATGTAGTGATCACTGGCTGGCTTAATCAGTAAAATATATGACTGTTGATCTCATGGTCATGAGTTCAAGACCCATAATGGACATACAACTTACTTAAAAATATATATAGTAATCATGAAGAGTGGAAGTGAACATCTCTCTCTGAAAATAAGTCACACTAATTAAAAAATAATTCACACATGATAGAATTAACCACATAAATCAACACAGACAATAGATTTATTCATAATAGTAATTAAGATTAAAAAGTCCCTTTTCCCACAGATTAAAATAAATATTTTCTATTGACTTATATAGATAAGAAATCATCTTTGTTCCCAATGAAAGCCCTAGGGCTGAAGGTTTCAT
>NW_025413790.1:0-2025 GCF_002201575.2 Neomonachus schauinslandi
TTTTTTGGGAGGTTTTTGATCACTGCTTCAATCTCGTTACTGGTTATTGGCCTATTCAGGTTGTCAATTTCTTCCTGTTTCAGTCTTGGCAGCTTATAGGTTTCCAGGAAGGCCTCCATTTCATCCAGCTTGCTCAGTTTATTGGCATATAGTTGTTGATAATAATTTCTAATAATTGTTTCTATTTCCTTGGTGTTGGTCATGATCTCTCCCCTTTCATTCATAATTTTATTAATTTGGGTCCTTTCTCTTTTCTTTTGGATAAGTCTGGCCAGTGGTTTATCGATCTTATTAATTCTTTCAAAGAACCAACTTCTAGTTTCATTGATCTGATCTACTGTGTTTCTGGTTTCTAATTCATTGATTTCTGCTCTAATTTTAATTATTTCTCTTCTAATGTGTGGCTTAGGCATCGTTTGTTGCTTTTTCTCTAGTTCTTTAAGGTGTAGAGTTAGTTGGTGAATTCGGGATTTTTCTATTTTTTGAGTGAGACTTGGATGGCTATGTATTTCCCCCTTAGGACCGTCTTTGCAGTATCCCATAGGTTTTGGACTGATGTGTTTTTGTTCTCATTGATTTCCACGAATTGTTTAAGTTTTTCTTTGATTTCCGGTTGACCCAAACATTCTTGAGCAGAGCGGTCTTTAGCTTCCAGGTGTTTGAATTTCTTCCAAATTTTTTCTTGTGATTGGGTTCCGGTTTTAAAGTATTGTGGTCTGAGAATATGCAGGGAATAATCTCAATCTTTTGGTATTGGTTGAGACCTGATTTGTGACCCAGTATGTGGTCTATTCTGGAGAAAGTTCCATGTGCGCTCGAGAAGAATGAGTATTCTGTTGTTTTAGGGTGGAATGTCTGTAAATATCTATGAGGTCCATCTGGTCCAATGTATCATTCAAAGCTCTTGTTTCCTTGTTGATTTTCTGCTTAGATGATCTGTCCATTGCTGAGAGTGGAGTATTGAGGTCTCCTACAATTAATGTATTGTTATCAATATGACTCTCTATTTTGGTTAACAGTTGGCTTATGTAGATGGCTGCTCCCATGTTGGGGGCATAGGTATTTACAATTGTTAGATCTTCTTGTTGGATAGACCCTTTAAGAATGATATAGTGTCCTTCTGTGTCTCTAACTACACTCTTTAGTTTAACATCTAATTTGTCTGATATAAGAATTGCTACCCCAGCTTTCTTTTGAGGTCTGCTGGCATGGGAGATGGATCTCCATCCCTTCACTTTCAGTCTGGATGTATCTTTAGGTTCAAAATGAGTCTCTTATAGGCAGCATATGGATGGATCCTGTCTTTTTATCCAATCTGCAACCCTGTGCCATTTTATGGGAGCGTTTAGGCCATTCACGTTGAGAGTGATTATTGAAAGATATGAATTAATTGTTATCATGTTGCCTGTGAAGACGTTGTTTTTATACATTGTCCCTGTAAATTTCTGTTGTAGATCACTCTTGGGGTCTTTCTCCTTTTATAGAACCCCGCTTAATATTTCTTGCAGGGCCGGCTTAGTGGTCACATATTCTTTCACCTTCTGCCGGTCGTGGAAGCTCTGCATCTCTCCATCCATTCTAAATGAAAGCCTTGCTGGATAAAGTATTCTTGGCTGCATATTCTTCTCATTTAGTACCCTGAATATGTTTTGCCAGGCCTTTCTGGCTTGCGAGGTCTCTGTGGATAGGTCTGACGTTATTCTGATGTTCCTCCCTCTGTAGGTAAGGAATCTCTTCCCCCTAACCTCCCTTAAGATCGTTTCCTTGGTTCTAAGATTTGCAAGTTTTACTATTACATGCCTGGGTGTTGGCCTGTTTTCCTTGATCTTAGGAGGGGTCCTCTCTGCCTCTAGGACTCGAATGTTTGTTTCATTCCCCAGATTAGGGAAGTTCTCAGCTATGATTTGCTCAAATACATCTTCTAGCCCTCTCTCTCTCTCCACTCCCTCCGGGATTCCAATGATTCTGACATTGGAATGCCTCATGGTGTCACTTATTTCTCTGATTCTATTTTCATGGATTCTG
>NW_025413791.1:0-2024 GCF_002201575.2 Neomonachus schauinslandi
GAAATTTTTACCTGTGGAGGATAAGGATGAATGACTGTGGTTGATTATATCAGTAACCAACAACATCAGAATGGAGGAAAGTAAAATCCTCTTTTTGGATATAATATGCAAATGTTACATAAGGATTACATCAGTTTCCCTTTAGGATAGTAACATATTATGTATGATATATGAGTGCTTTTCTATAAAGTATATAATCTCTGAAATACATTAAATTAATGACATTTTTACCAGAATGTAACAACCAATGAGGGTGAAACTTGTCTGATTTCACAGTTCTTCCCTTGTAGCTTTTATGATACTATTGAGCTAATTATGAAAGATGGAATATTAAATAAAGATTATTTCTAGTAGTGTTTCCTTTGTAGGGTAAGAAAAAAAAGAAAACAAAATAGTTTAAAAAGGCATCTTGAATTTGCTTATTCATTTACCTTTGATTTTCCTGAATTCTGTGGCTGGCTTTGAGAAGAGTCAAAAGCATTAGCAGAGGAGATTGGTCACTTGATTTCTAACACGGATGCATAAGTACCTGAGAACAATGAATGGTTGTAGCTTGGTTTCTTGGTAATTGAAATGACAGCACAATATTTATAAATGAACATAAGCAGAAATTAGGGTAACTGTAAGCAATCCTAGCTGTCTCAGAAGTAAGGAACTTCTGGGTTTTATTTGTTTTAAGTAATTGGGAGAAAACACAGTAGCATAAGCACAGAAAGCTAATCTGGTGAGAAAGAATCCCACCTATCTTGGCAGATTACACAAAAGGTATAAATTATATAATATATAATGTATAGACATATAATATATATCAATCACACATTATATGTGTACATTATATATTAAGTTACATATAAGTATGAAATTATAGTCTAATATATAATTGAATATGTCTTTCATATATACAAATCTAATATATATTTATGTATATATTAGATATATATCATTAGATCTTAAACTTCTTATATATTATTTACTTATATAGTCTAATGTATAATTTATATATTATATGTAATATATATAAAATATATAATATACATTTAAAATACAATATAAATACAAATACAAATATACAATATAAAATATGTAATATATATTTAATATATGCATATTAATTATGTATAAATAAAGATATGATAAACTTATGTCATTAATATATATCTTATTATATATTAGATTATATATTATATGTATTATATATTACATATATATATTGCATATATTAAATATTTATCGTTAGAACTTAAACTTCTTCAGAAAATAATTCTACCTTAAGATATATTTTTCCTGATATTACTATAGCTAATATTAATATACTAATTATATTACATATTAATTAATACAGTAAAAAAGTAGATATTAATAAGAATATGTAAGACATAAGATTGATATTATATACTATAAATACTATTAATATATTAAGATATATATCTAATGATATCTAATATATAAATATATGTATACATACATGCATATGTGTATACACACATACATATACAAATCCAGAGAGACTATTGAATCTGTGTGAACCTAAGTTTTCACTCTAAGAAACTAGAAAAAAGGAAGCATGTACCCAAAGTGGAATGAAGGAAATGATTCAATTAGGAAAAGTTTAGTTAATATAGTCCAACTTCACTTATAAACATTAGAAACAAAAGTGCTGAATAAGATGTCAAACCAAATCAAGTAATATGTGTGTATGTATATAAGTATATAAATATAATGTGAAAATGCTAAGCGTTGGTAAGGTAGGGCACAACTGGAACTCTCACACACTGTTGCTTGGAATAGAAATTGATAAAACTACTTTGAAAAAACTTTTGGCAAGCTTTAATAAAATCATAAATCGAAAAAATAGGTCTAAACCAGAAAAGGCCCTAGTACTATATTTAGTAACATTTTAGTAATTCTCCAAACCATTACTCCAGGACCACCTGAAACTTTCCTCACATTTTTCTGAACTGAAATTCCTTGTTGACAACAACAAACATGTACTAAATGTCAGTCATCAATGAGAAATTGTCTAA
>NW_025413792.1:0-2023 GCF_002201575.2 Neomonachus schauinslandi
GGCCTTCCTGGAAACCTATAAGCTGCCAAGACTGAAACAGGAAGAAATTGACAACCTGAATAGGCCAATAACCAGTAACGAGATTGAAGCAGTGATCAAAAACCTCCCAAAAAACAAGAGTCCAGGGCCTGATGGATTCCCTGGGGAATTCTACCAAACATTCAAAGAAGAAATAATACCTATTCTACTGAAGCTGTTTCAAAAAATAGAAACAGAAGGAAAACTTCCAAACTCATTCTATGAGGCCAGCATTACCTTAATCCCCAAACCAGGCAAAGACCCCATCAGAAAGGAGAATTTCAGACCGATATCCCTGATGAATATGGATTCCAAAATCCTCAACAAAATCCTAGCTAATAGGATCCAACAATACATTAAAAGGATCATCCACCACGACCAAGTGGGATTTATCCCCGGGATGCAAGGGTGGTTCAACATTTGCAAATCAATCAGTGTGATAGAACACATTAATAAGAGGAGGGAGAAGAACCATATGGTCCTCTCAATTGATGCAGAAAAAGCATTTGACAAAATACAACATCCTTTCCTGATTAAAACTCTCCAGAGTATAGGGATAGAGGGAACATTCCTCAAGCTCATAAAATCCATCTATGAAAAACCCACAGCAAATATCATCCTCAATGGGGAAAAGCTGAGAGCCTTTCCCTTAAGATCAGGAACACGTCAAGGGTGCCCACTCTCACCACTGTTGTTCAACATAGTACTAGAAGTCCTAGCAACAGCAATCAGACAACAAAAAGAAATAAAAGGCATTCAAATTGGCAAAGAAGAAGTCAAACTCTCTCTTTTCGCAGACGACATGATACTTTATGTGGAAAACCCAAAAGACTCCACCCCCAAATTAATAGAACTCATACAGCAATTCAGTAATGTGGCAGGATACAAAATCAATGCACAGAAATCAGTTGCTTTCTTATACACTAACAAGGCAACCGTAGAAAGAGAAATTAAAGAAACGATTCCATTTACAATAGCACCAAAAACCATAAGATACCTCAGAATAAACCTAACCAAAGAGGTAAAGGATCTATACTCTAGGAACTACAAAACACTCAGGAAAGAAATTGAAGAAGACACAAAAAAGATGGAAAAATATCCCATGCTCATGGATCGGAAGAATAAACATTGTTAAAATGTCTATGCTACCCAGAGCAATCTATACCTTCAATGCCATCCCGATCAAAATTCCAATGACATCTTTCAAAGTGCTGGAACAAACAATCCTAAAATTTGTATGGAATCAGAAAAGACCCCGAATCGCCAAGGAGATGTTGAAAAAGAAAAACAAAGCTGGGGGCATCACGTTGCCCGATTTCAAGCTATATTACAAAGCAGTGATCACCAAGACAGCATGGTACTGGCACAAAAATAGACATACAGACCAATGGAACAGAATAGAGAACCCAGATATGGACCCTCAACTCTATGGTCAAATAATCTTTGACAAAGCAGGAAAAAACATGCAATGGAAAAAAGACAGTCTCTTCAATAAATGGTGCTGGGAAAATTGGACAGCCACATGCAGAAGAATGAAACTCGACCATTCTCTAACACCATTCACAAAGATAAACTCAAAGTGGATGAAAGACCTCCATGTGAGACAGGAGTCCATCAAAATCCTAGAGGAGAACATAGGCAGCAACCTCTTTGACATCGCCCACAGCAACTTCTTTCAAGATACATCTCCAAAAGCTAGTGAAACAAAAGCAAAAATGAACTTTTGGGACTTCATCAAGATAAAAAGCTTCTGCACAGCAAAGGAAACAGTCAACAAAACAAAGAGGCAACCCACAGAATGGGAGAAGATATTTGCAAATGACACGACAGATAAAGGGCTGGTATCCAAGATCTATAAAGAACTTCTCAAACTCAACACCCAAAAAGCAAATAATCAAGTCAAAAAGTGGGCAGAAGATATGAAAAGACACTTCTCTGAAGAAGACATACAAATGGCTAACAGACACATGAAAAAATGTTCATCATCATTAGCCATCAGGGAAAT
>NW_025413793.1:0-2023 GCF_002201575.2 Neomonachus schauinslandi
TAACTCGAAGGAAAACCTCGGTAGAGAATACGTGCTTTAGCTAAAACAGCCGCTCCTGAGGGTGGAAGCATTGTGTGTGCATGCGTGAGAGCACTGCAAGGGAGTTGCAAAGCAAAATCCGAGGGAGCCTCAGCCCTTGGCAGAAGGCAGCAGACGACTCCCCGCCTTGGTTCATCAAGCTAGCACTGAGGCCCCACTTCTGCATGCAAGTCTAATCGCTAGCATGCTCATTCGAAGAAACAACACTGTAGAGAAACCGTGCTTTAGCTGCCGTTGAACTCTCTGTGGAAGGAATCATTGAGTGTGTACTGTGTGTGAGAGCCTGGGGACGGCTTCCATTTCGTAAAATCGAGGGAGAGGCAGGCTGCAGAGCAGGCAGCTCGCAACTCACATCATGCTTATGGGGCCAGTACTGTTGCCCCGGTGTCCATGCAGGCTTAAAGACAGCCACCTAACTCCAAGGAAAACCTCGGTAGAGAATGCGTGCTTCAGCTAAAACAGCCGCTCCTGTCGGTGGAAGCATTGTGTGTGCGTGCGTGAGAGCACTGCAAGGGAGTGGCAAAGCAAAATCCAAGGGAGCCACAGGCCTCGGCAGAAGGCAGCACATGACTCCCCGCCTTGGTTCATCAAGCTAGCACTGAGGCCCCACTTCTGCCTGCAAGTCTAATCGCTAGCATGCTCATTCGAGAAACAACACTGTAGAGAAAACGTGCTTTAGCTGCCGTTGATCTCTCTGTGCAATGAAGCACTTGAGGGTTTACTGTGTGTGAGAGCCTGGGGACGGCTTCCATTTCGTAAAATCCGGGTGGGATAGCCCGGAACAGAAGACAGCTCTCAACTCTCATCAGGCTTAAGGGGCCAGAACCGTTGCCCCGGGTGTCCACGCAGGCTTAAAGAGAGCCACCTAACTCGAAGGAAAACCTCGGTAGAGAATGCGTGCTTCAGCTAAAACAGCCGCTCCTGAGGGTGGAAGCATTGTGTGTGCGTGCGAGAGAGCACTGCAAGGGAGTCGCAAAGCAAAATCCAAGGGAGCCTCAAGCCTGGGAAGAAGGCAGCACACGACTCCCCGCCTTGATTCATCAAGCTAGCACTGAGGCCCCACTTTTGCCTGCAAGTCTAATCGTTAGCATGCTCATTCGAAGAAACAACACTGTAGAGAAACCGTGCTTTAGCTGCCATTGAACTCCATGTGGAAGGAAGCAGTTGAGGGTGTACTGTGTGTGAGAGCCTGGGGACGGCTTACATTTCGTAAAATCGAGGGAGAGACAGACCGCACAGCAGGCAATTCGCAACTCCCATCATGCTTATGGGGCTAGTACCGTTGCCCACGGTGTGCGTGCAGGCTTAACGACAGCCACCTAACTCCAAGGAAAACCTCGGTAGAGAATGCGTGCTTCAGCTAAAACAGCCGCTCCTGAAGGTGGAAGCATTGTGTGTGCGTGCGTGAGAGCACTGCAAGGGAGTCGAAAAGCAAAATCGGAGGGAGCCTCAGTCCTCGGCAGAAGGCAGCACACGACTCCCCGCCTTGGTTCATCAAGCTAGCACTAAGGCCCCACTTCTGCATGCAAGTCTAATCGCTAGCATGCTCACTAGAAGAAACAACAGTGTAGAGAAACAGGGCTTTAGCTGCCGTTGAACTCTCTGTGGAAGGAATCATTGAGGGTGTACTGTGTGTGAGAGCCTGGGGACAGCTTCCATTTCGTAAAATCAGGGTGGAGACAGCCCGGTACAGAAGGCAGCTCTCAACTCCCATCATGCTTATGGGGCCAGTACCGTTGCCCCGGGTGTCCATGCAGGCTTAAAGACAGCCACATAACTCGAAGGAAAACCTCGGTAGAGAATACGTGCTTTAGCTAAAACAGCCGCTCCTGAGGGTGGAAGCATTGTGTGTGCATGCGTGAGAGCACTGCAAGGGAGTTGCAAAGCAAAATCCGAGGGAGCCTCAGCCCTTGGCAGAAGGCAGCAGACGACTCCCCGCCTTGGTTCATCAAGCTAGCACTGAGGCCCCACTTCTGCATGCAAG
>NW_025413794.1:0-2021 GCF_002201575.2 Neomonachus schauinslandi
GAAATTTTTACCTGTGGAGGATAAGGATGAATGACTGTGGTTGATTATATCAGTAACCAACAACATCAGAATGGAGGAAAGTAAAATCCTCTTTTTGGATATAATATGCAAATGTTACATAAGGATTACATCAGTTTCCCTTTAGGATAGTAACATATTATGTATGATATATGAGTGCTTTTCTATAAAGTATATAATCTCTGAAATACATTAAATTAATGACATTTTTACCAGAATGTAACAACCAATGAGGGTGAAACTTGTCTGATTTCACAGTTCTTCCCTTGTAGCTTTTATGATACTATTGAGCTAATTATGAAAGATGGAATATTAAATAAAGATTATTTCTAGTAGTGTTTCCTTTGTAGGGTAAGAAAAAAAAGAAAACAAAATAGTTTAAAAAGGCATCTTGAATTTGCTTATTCATTTACCTTTGATTTTCCTGAATTCTGTGGCTGGCTTTGAGAAGAGTCAAAAGCATTAGCAGAGGAGATTGGTCACTTGATTTCTAACACGGGTGCATAAGTACCTGAGAACAATGAATGGTTGTAGCTTGGTTTCTTGGTAATTGAAATGACAGCACAATATTTATAAATGAACATAAGCAGAAATTAGGGTAACTGTAAGCAATCCTAGCTGTCTCAGAAGTAAGGAACTTCTGGGTTTTATTTGTTTTAAGTAATTGGGAGAAAACACAGTAGCATAAGCACAGAAAGCTAATCTGGTGAGAAAGAATCCCACCTATCTTGGCAGATTACACAAAAGGTATAAATTATATAATATATAATGTACACATATAATGTGTGATTGATATATATTATATGTCTATACATTATATATTAAGTTACATATAAGTATGAAATTATAGTCTAATATATAATTGAATATGTCTTTCATATATACAAATCTAATATATATATTTATGTATATATTAGATATATATCATTAGATCTTAAACTTCTTATATATTATTTACTTATATAGTCTAATGTATAATTTATATATTATATGTAATATATATAAAATATATAATATACATTTAAAATACAATATAAATACAAATACAAATATACAATATAAAATATGTAATATATATTTAATATATGCATATTAATTATGTATAAATAAAGATATGATAAACTTATGTCATTAATATATATCTTATTATATATTAGATTATATATTATATGTATTATATATTACATATATATTGCATATATTAAATATTTATCGTTAGAACTTAAACTTCTTCAGAAAATAATTCTACCTTAAGATATATTTTTCCTGTTATTACTATAGCTAATATTAATATACTAATTATATTACATATTAATTAATACAGTAAAAAAGTAAATATTAATAAGAATATGTAAGACATAAGATTGATATTATATACTATAAATACTATTAATATATTAAGATATATATCTAATGATATCTAATATATAAATATATGTATACATACATGCATATGTGTATACACACATACATATACAAATCCAGAGAGACTATTGAATCTGTGTGAACCTAAGTTTTCACTCTAAGAAACTAGAAAAAAAGGAAGCATGTACCCAAAGTGGAATGAAGGAAATGATTCAATTAGGAAAAGTTTAGTTAATATAGTCCAACTTCACTTATAAACATTAGAAACAAAAGTGCTGAATAAGATGTCAAACCAAATCAAGTAATATGTGTGTATGTATATAAGTATATAAATATAATGTGAAAATGCTAAGCGTTGGTAAGGTAGGGCACAACTGGAACTCTCACACACTGTTGCTTGGAATAGAAATTGATAAAACTACTTTGAAAAACTTTTGGCAAGCTTTAATAAAATCATAAATCGAAAAAATAGGTCTAAACCAGAAAAGGCCCTAGTACTATATTTAGTAACATTTTAGTAATTCTCCAAACCATTACTCCAGGACCACCTGAAACTTTCCTCACATTTTTCTGAACTGAAATTCCTTGTTGACAACAAACATGTACTAAATGTCAGTCATCAATGAGAAATTGTCTAA
>NW_025413795.1:0-2021 GCF_002201575.2 Neomonachus schauinslandi
TTTATCTAACCATTCTAAGTAGTCCATTTTAACTAAATATATAGATTGGCCAGCAGAACTAGACTTAGAAAGGACATCAGAGGAAGAGCAAAAAAGACTTGATGAAAGTGAAAATAACCACCTAAAGGTATGGAAAAAGTTAAATTTAAATTTCCGATTTTATATTGTTTTTCCTGCTTTAATAATGTAACATAGTTCAAATGAAATGATCTTTTGAATGGACATATTGAAGTCATTAGATTATAATTTAATATTTAGTTTTTATAAAATTTTACAAGTTACAAAACTTAAAATATTGTGAGAGTTTATAGTAACTTATAGCTAAACTTCATCCTTGGAATTGAGATAAAAAAAAATTCCTGAATATTGTTTGCTTCTTCACATTTTTGTAACTTTTTATGTGATAAAGAAGGTAACATCAAATATTGAATCATATGTTTAAGCAGTTGAAATTATGAGCAGTACAATAATGATGACTACTGACTTAGATTCGTGTAGAAGGAGTAATTATTCTCAGTGGTTCAAAATGTGCAGTTCTCTATTGCCAGTCACTGATGCCAAGATAAACGATTTATTTTGCCTTGCGATGTCTGTGTAGTTGACTTCAGAGAGTGGGGTCATAAAATCAGCACAATTGCCTATTGTAGAATCACACCTTCCAGGGTGGGACCTTTGTAGTTGGGTAATAAACAATAACTTTTTCAGTTATTTCATTTCAGCATAGGAAATCAGTAAGTATTATTAACATTTTTCTCATCCACTCTCAGTGGACATTATATTAGAGCTGTATATAAGCAGATAATTATAGTGATGTATAACACTATCATAGTACATAATTTGAATTAAGATTTAGGAATTTGCTTTCTGATTGATGTTAATTGATCTTGGCTCCTAATAATTGAAAATTTGCCTATTCTCTAGTTATTAATCTTTAAAGAAAATCCTCAAATGCACTGTAGGGGCTCACTATTCTTACATATGAAAATTATAATATAATCTATATATATATATATAAATATATATATATATATTCTTAAGTATGGTGAGATAAAATGCTTTTAAGTTTGCAACATTAAAAAATAATCTAATTCATTTTTTGGTAGATGTAACATGTAATGAATTGTTTATTTCAAAAAACTGACAAAGTTAAGTTTATGGATTTATGTTTTTCTTCTGTCTTAAGCTAGGGCGAGTTATTTGTCACTTCTTTGTTACAATATAGTGACTTGGGAGCAGCTTAACATAGATTAAGAAATTTAACAGTTCAATTTTAATTATTTTCTAATTTTTCTTTGTCCATACTTGATTACTTAAGGATAAAGGTATTTCACAAACATGTATCCTGGCAGAAAAGACGTGAAAATCAAGCCCAGCAAATTAACGTTCCACTTTTGCATCTGCAAAAAAAGTCTCGAGAACCAGAAATGAATAAGAAATGTGATAGAAAGGATAATATATCTGTATATTCAGAACATCCTTCTGTGCAAAAGCGTGAGGAAATCTCGATCAAACAAGGCAAATTAGTGTGGAAAAATAATCTAAAACACATCACCAGTGAGTTAAAGCGGACGTTTGGTGCAACTTGTGAAAAACACAAAATTGCTCCTTATCCTAAGGAAGAGTCACTACGTGGTAACTTTAAAGAAGGAGCAAACTTAATGGAAATACCTTCTAACTTGACAAATGATAGACTTGATTGTGAGAAAAAGGATATATTTGCAGTGCCTGTCCCTCTAGTAGTTCAGGCATTTCCTGAACAAAAAAAGTCTCGTCTCAAATATGCTTGCCAGGCATCTTCTGATTTTTCTTTAAGTGAAAATAAATCAGACTGTGAAAATGATAACAAACCAGACACTGAGCATGCTTTTTACAAAAATAAGAGTTTTAAAAGTGATACAGAAACTAAAAAAGTAAGGAACCCACTCGCTACGTTTGAAGTGAAAGAAGACCAAGAGTTTGACGTGCAAATGGCAAAAAGTATGAACCAAAATAGCACTAATTCTAAATTAGACATTGGACGT
>NW_025413796.1:0-2017 GCF_002201575.2 Neomonachus schauinslandi
TGAGATAGTTTCTTCTAACAGATCAAAATATACCCTAAATCTCTAGTCTATGCTTTTTGGCTACTCCCCTGCCTGATCACATTCTCTCCCTTTTTTTTTTTCTTTTTTTTAAAAATCCTCTTCTTTCTTTTTTCAAATAACTTATCAATTCCTTTTATAAAATTTTTTATAATTTCCATCTTTACAGTCATATTCCATCCCTTCAATATATCAACCCTTATTTTTGTACATATATAAGTCTTTCTTTCTTTAAAATTTTGGGAGGCACTTTCTTTTAACAGACTAAAATACACCCAAAATCTAGTGTGTGGCACTGATCTATATACCAGCCTGATCATATTTGATCACATTCTGTTTTTGTTTTGTTTTGTTTTTGTTTGTTTTTATCTTTATCTTTTTCTTTTTCTTTTTTTTTTCCTTTTCTTTTTTCTCTCTTTCCCTTTCTTTTCCCAGTGCTTCAGGTCTTTTCTGATTTGTTTAGAGTATATTTTCTGGGGACGTTGTTACCCTGCTAGCATTTTGTTCTCTCATTAATCTATTCTCCTCTGCACAAAATGACAAGACGGAAAAAATCACCTCAACAAAAAGAACAAGAAGTAGTACCGAGTGCCAGGGACCTACTCAATATGGACATTAGTACGATGTCAGATCTAGAGTTCAGAATCATCACTTTAAAGATACTACCTGGGATTGAAAAAAGCATAGAAGATATTAGAGAAACGCTTTCTGGAGAAGTAAAAGAACTAAAATCTAACCAAGTGGAAATCAAAAAGGCTATTAATGAGGTGCAATCAAATATGGGGCCGCTAACTGCTAGAATAAAGGAGGCAGAAGAGAGAATCAGTGATACAGAAGACCAAATGATGGAAAATAAAGAAGCTGAGAAAAAGAGAGAGAAACAACTACTGGATCACGAGGGCAGAATTCGAGAGATAAGCGATATCATAAGATGAAACAACATTAGAATAATTGGGATCCCAGAAGAAGAAGAAAGAGAGAGGGGGGCAGAAGGTGTAATGGAGCAAATTATAGCAGAGAACTTCCCTAATTTGGGGAAGGAAACAGGCATCAAAATCCAGGAAGCACAGAGAACCCCTCTCAAAATCAATAAAAATAGGGCAACACCCCGACATCTAATAGTAAAACTTACGAGTCTCAGAGACAAAGAGAAAATCCTGAAGGCAGCTCGGGAGAAGAGATCTGTAACCTACAATGGTAGAAACATTAGATTGGCAACAGACCTATCCACAGAGACCTGGCAGGCCAGAAAGGACTGGCAGGATATATTCAGAGCACTAAATGAGAAAAATATGCAGCCAAGAATACTATATCCAGCTAGGCTGTCACTGAAAATAGAAGGAAAGATAAAAAGCTTCCAGGACAAACAAAAACTAAAGGAATCTGCAAACACGAAATCAGCTCTACAAGAAATCTTGAAAGGGGTCCTCTAAGCAAAGAGAGAGCCTAAAAGCAACATAGACCAGAAAAGAACACAGACAATATATGGTAACAGTAACCTTACAGGCAATACAATGGCACTAAATTCCTATCTTTCAATAGTTACCCTGAATGTAAATGGGCTAAATGCCCCAATCAAAAGATACTGGATATCAGATTGGATTAAAAACCAAGACCCATCGATATGCTGTCGGCAAGAGACTCATTTTAGACCCAAAGACACCCCCAGATTGAAAGTGAGGGGGTGGAAAACCATTTACCATGCTAATGGACACCAAAAGAAAGCTGGGGTGGCAATCTTTATATCAGACAAATTAGATTTTAAACCAAAGACTGTAATAAGAGATGAGGAAGGACACTATATCGTACTTAAAGGGTCTATCCAACAAGAAGATCTAACAATTGTAAATATCTATGCCCCTAACATGGGAGCAGCCAATTATATAAGGCAATTAATAACAAAAGCAAAGGAACACATCGACAACAATACAATAATAGTGGGGGACTTTAAAACCCCCCTCACTGAAATGGACAGATCATCTAAGCAAAAGATCAACAA
>NW_025413797.1:0-2017 GCF_002201575.2 Neomonachus schauinslandi
CCAGCCCCCTCTGCTCTCCCACAGTGCCCAGAGCCCACCCACAGCTCCCCTTTTCCCCAGATTCCTAAAACAGGAGTCGCAGATGTGTGGGATGAGGGTCCAGCAGCCCCCCATCTCACAGTCCCCTCGCTGCCCTCATGGGGAGGGAATACCCTCCTGTAGTAGCCGAAGCTCACTCACATGTTCCGCTGCTCCAGGGCTCTGCCGAGCTCATCAGAAGTAGAGAGTATGCCCCCATATCTCGAGGAGTCCAGAGGGGCACCACATGAAATGTGGTGTGGATGCCACCTCTCATCATGTCTAGTGTCACTGTCTGACCCCCGACTAGTCTGGAGCCCTTGGGTGCTGTGTGCTCTGTGCAGGGGCCAGTCAGCTCCTAGGGAAGTGCCTGCACTGAGTGGGGCTTCCTGAATGCTTGATGAATGGAAGGGCCCCAACCACCCCATCACAGATATCTGAGTGGGCCTGGGCCCCCTGCTCAGCCCCAAAATTAATAATCAAAGAATCAAAGAATAATGCCTTAGAATGATTAGAATTACCATAGTTATGTGTGTGTTCTAGGTTTTAAGAAGTTCATAAATGGTGGATTGAATGCATTGTCCAATCCAGTCGTACTGTAAATATTATACCACTGAAACTATTCCTAGACTTTAAAAATGTATAATTAAATTACATGTTAGTTTTCAAATAAATATTCATTTCACTTGAAAATGTTTGGGTGGGAAATATCTACTTATAGCTAATAAATATAATAGTAAGAAAATTATTAAGGCTAATCTTTGTAGAGATATTGTATTGTGTCGTGCTATGGTATTATCTCTTAATTCTTAAAGAGAAGGATTCTATATTGCATTCCATTTTGCCCATAATAAGGCTGAGATTAAAACAGATTTAAATTTAAATTATCTAAATTTACGCCACTACTAATCAGTAGAATAGGTATTCAAGCACAAGAAGTCTAGTCCTCAAATCTGTACCTCTATACTCATAAAGTTAGAGAAAACCATTGTATTGAGGGAAGGATCAGGGAGAACAATAGTGCTATCAGTTCTCTAATTTTCAAAATGTGCATTATTAAATAAGTCACATAACTTTCTGAACTTTAATTTCCTGCTGCGGAAGTGTTTGTTGTAAAGACTTTTTTTTTTAAGGATTTTATTTATTTATTTGAGAGAGAGAGAATGAGAGAGAGCACATGAGAGGGGGGAGGGTCAGACGGAGAAGAAGACCCCCGCAGAGCAGGAAGCCCGATGCCGGACTCGATCTGGGGACTCCAGGATCATGACCTGAGCCGAAGGCAGTCTCTTAACCAACTGAGCCACCCAGGCGCCCCTATTGTAAAGACATTTAACTTTACTTTTCATTTGGAAACATAAGATGGAATGAATGAAACGTCTGATGTTATCACAATTTTTATTTAAAATGCTGTTAGCTTAGTTCAGTTTGGGATTTGCCACCGATGTGTTGGGCGTCCATGAACTGGTTATTGATCAGAACCTGCCATGAAAAGGTTGGATCACATCATCGTGAGATAACTTAATAGCTGATAAAACTTAGTGGACATCAGTTTTTAACGTGTCTGCCAATTGGCACTTGTAATTATATGTATAATCATTTATTTCATAAACATCTGTGAATATCAAACCCTGTGGATACAGCTAAGGTAATTTGGGGGGAAAAAGTGTCAAAAACAGAAAACCAGAGTCCCTACTCTTGATAACTATATTTTGAATTTTCAGTCCCAGCTATTTATTCCCAGCTCTGCATCTGCCACTAAGTGACAACACTTAATGGCTTCTTTCTTCCAGGAAATGTGAATGTGCGGAGATTAGCATTTCACTTAGTGTTAGCCTAGGTACATACAAGGAAGCAGTCTATGAAAGAAATTAAATATCATGTTCTTATAAAAAATTAAAAAGAAAACACAATGAACCACAACAGAACAAACGAAGCCAGTGCTAGAAACTGTATAGCAAAGTATGAATTACCTGAATCTAGAAACAAGGAGACTGACTTA
>NW_025413798.1:0-2017 GCF_002201575.2 Neomonachus schauinslandi
TGGCAGCAGGACAAAGGGTGGGGCTCCCAGAGGACAGAGAGGTTCAGGGTGGGCCCTGGCTCTGTCCACCGGAGGGCATGTGGAAGCATGATCTCAGGAGGTATAGGCTGTGTTTCTTGAAACTTTGGGCCAGTTGGAGCACCTGTGTGCTGTGTGTCTGACTCGTGTTTCTTTCTCACAGCTGCTCTGTCTCCGTCCACGATCCAGCCAGGTGAGTCCCCTGCCACCCTACTCAGGCTTGTCTCTCTGCCCACCCATCCCTCTTCCCCCCCAGGTTGGTCAAACCACTGCTCTCTGTCGAACCTGGGAGCACCTTAATTTTCCCTACTGTCACTGAGATCCTGGCAGGTGGCTCTTAACTAGACATGGGATTCGCAAGAGTCTCATCTTCCCGTCAATCCATGAGGTTTCATCCAGTATGTGGAAACTGTCCCAAGAGGTGACTGCCTGCAGTTTCAGAGAACTGGCCGCTTGTGCCATGAATCTCAGCTGCAATACAATCCGGGCTGACAAGTTGAGCGGGAGAGTGGATGCTGATGACCACCGACTTCCTATTGAAGAGCCACCAGGGCAGGCTGGTTCCTGTCCCTTACTCAGTGCTTGCAAAGGCCTCCGATTCCGTGGAGGCATATCGGCATCCACGGAGGCCTGGACAGCATTTCCTGGGGATGGGAGTGCAATAGCTGATGGAGGTGCTCTAGGTGCTGGGATACCAGTTGGCTCCTCGTTGACCCTCAATGCCCCTGACTCTTTATCCGAGGCTTCAGATATGGCAAACCCCTCAGATCTACATGAGTCAGGAGGGACAGGTGGCAAAGGTTTTCTAAGGGACAAAAGAACTTGCCAGGCTTACAGATGTAGAGGGACCCAGCTGACCTCCACAAGGCCTTTGTCTTAGAAATGCTAGGGGTCCAGGGGGCTTTGTACAGCACACCCAGCTAGAAGGTGGCAGGATGCAGATGGACAACTCACACAATGCCTGCCAAAGACAGGTTTCAAAAAATGTTTTCCATGATGTCGAACTCTGTTTTTTTACCTTTGTTGCCATATCCAGACACCGCCTGGCTCACCAGCTCTGCAGCTTCAGCAACTGAATTAGGTGAATATTTCAGTCCTCTCTCCTAGGATCATTCTCAGTTCTAGATAAAGTTTGGGTTTGGGGGGTCGGGAACCATCTCAGGGTGTGTCTTTCCTTATTCTTATCCGTGTGTGTGTGTGTGTGTGTGTGTGTGTGTGTGTGTACTGCTGAGAGATAGAGAGAGAAGCCTCTGAAGATCAGATCCTGGGTGTGATCTTAGAGCGTGGCCCCCCCAACTCCATTGGGATCCAGGGCTTATGTTCAGGAAAGATCCTGCCCCCAGTGCTCAGAGTAAGCCTTGGAGACCTCTCAAGTGCAGCTGGGCCCATGCTTGTCCTGTGGCTCCCAAGCCATGGGGTAGAGCCCTGAGAAGAGGAGGGCCATGTGCTGGTCCTGCACCTTGCATGCCGAGGTGCGCCATGTCCAGGGATTTGGGCAGAAACTAGTCAGGACGCCACAGAAGCCAATAAGTTGCCCATTAAGGCACAGGTGTTGGCATGTAGCCGTAGATTTAGAGCTCTATACTGGGTGTGCCCGGTGTGGATTAGGCTTGTCCAGCACGTCACCTCCATCCAGGTCTTGGGGTGCTTCTTTCCATTGGAAAGTCCTTAGCCTTGAGCCGATTGGGATGTCTCTGTTCCTTTACCTGTGGTGAAGATTAACCTCTGGGCATGCTAAAAGGCCCCTGCCCCGGGGACTTAGGCCAGGAAGAAGCCCCTGGGTCTTCCCAACGTTTTAAGCTGATGAGCTTAAGATACAGATGGAGGAGGATTTCTGTTCTTTATCCCTCAGGGACTGAGTCAGGTTTGGCCCTGAGGCTGGTGAGCGGAGGGGACCGCTGTCAGGGCCGCGTGGAGGTCCTGTACCGAGGCTCCTGGGGCACCGTGTGTGACGACGACTGGGACACCAATGACGCCAACGTGGTCTGCAGGCAGCTGG
>NW_025413799.1:0-2017 GCF_002201575.2 Neomonachus schauinslandi
CACCCACAATTGAATATCTGAGTATAACTTTTTTTCCAGATACAATTTAAAAAAAATTATTTAAATTCAATATCTGAGTATAACTTTTAACTCCCCCAGAACTTTACTAATAATGGAAATGGTTGATTAACACCTATTTTGTATGTTATATGTATTACATGCTGTATTCTTACAATAAAGTAAACTAGAAGAAGAAGAAAATGTTATCATAAGGCAGGGACACCTGGGTGGCTCAGGTCTGCCTTCGGCTCAGGTCATGATCCCGGGGTCCTGGGATCGAGCCCTGCATTGGGCTCCCTGCTCAGTGGGGAGCCTGCTTCTCCCTCTCCCTCTGCCCCTCTCCCTGCTTGTGCTCTCTCTCTCTCTCTGACAAATAAATAAAATCTTCTAAAAAACCATAATGAGGAAAAATACATTTACCGTATTATACAGTATTTATTATTATTTTTTAAGATTTTAGTTTTAGGTAATCTCTACACCCAACTTGGGACCCGAACCCACAACTATGAGATCAAGAGCCACATGCTCCGCCGACTGAGCCAGCCGGGCGCCCCACATAGTACCGTACAGTATGTATTGAAGAAAAATTCACATAAAAGTGGACCCACGCAGTTCACACTCATGTTGTTCAAGAGCCAACTGAACATCTTTCATGTTGTGATTCCCTCTCATTAACCCTGGTCAACATACAAGAATTACATGTTTGTGCCATTCAAGATGAAATGGCAGGTCGCACATAGATGTGAGTAGGCAGGGCAGTAAGGGAATGCAGGCTGCCCCCACATCACTCTCCTTTGAGGATGGCCCAGTGGTGGCAGTAATGACCTAGGGAGGACATCAGTCCCAAAGGGGCAGCTGTGGATCAAAACCGAAGCAAGCTGAGCCCCACTGTGAAGCTCGGTGACATTCAAGCACAAAGTGATCATTCATGGGGACAAATTGGAAGCGCCTGGAAAGATACCTGCCCTAACCCTAAATACATAGTGGGAGGGGGGCTAGGTGCCTGGTTCCTACCGTTCTGTAGACAAGGGCTATAGAAGTGGCAGACCCTGGAGAGGTACAGGGTCATCTCCAGAGTTCTCATCAGGAACCATGGACGTCAGAAGGAAGTGACAAAGCATTTTTCTTTCTTTTTTTTTTTTTTTAAAGATTTTATTTATTTATTTGACAGAGAGAGACATAGCGAGAGCAAGAACACAAGCAGGGGGAGTGGGAGTGGGAGAAGCAGGCTTCCCGCCGAGGACCCTGGGATCATGACCTGAGCCGAAGGCAGAAGCTTAACGAATGAGCCACCCAGGCGCCGCTGTGACAAAGCATTTTTCAACTGTTGAAAGAAAAGGACTGACAACCCAGAATTCTGTTGCCAGAGAATATGTTCTTCAAGAATAAAAGGGGAAATCATGACATTCTCAGGTGAAGGAAAACTAATTAAGGGAATTTGTCACCAGGAGACCTTCTCGAAAAGACTAAGGAAGATTTGAAACAGAAAGGAAACAATAAAAAAAGGAACCTTGGAACACCAGGAAGAAAGAAAGTAGCAAAAATGTAGGTAAATGGACTCTCCTTCTCCTTGAGTTCTAATTATATTTGATGATTGAAGAATATATTATAACACCATCTGATGTGGTTCTGAATTTATGTAGAAGAAATAAATTTAAGACAATTACATTGTAGACAGGGGAGTTTCAATGTTCTTTTTTTTTTTTTTTAAAGATTTTATTTATTTTTTTGACAGAGAGAGACATAGCGAGAGCAGGAACACAAGCAGGGGGAGTGGGAGAGGGAGAAGCAGGCTTCCCGCAGAGCAGGGAGCCCGATGTGGGACTCGATCCCAGGACTCCGGGATCATGACCTGAGCCGAAGGCAGACGCTTAACGACTGGGCCACCCAGGCGCCCGAGTTTCAATGTTCTAAAGGGTGCTTAAGTTCGTATACTTCACTCTGGCGGGTAAAATGATAAAACCAATGGACGGTGGTAAGTTATATATATATAATAATACCTAGAACAACCACTAAA
>NW_025413800.1:0-2016 GCF_002201575.2 Neomonachus schauinslandi
TATTAATGTGTTCTATCACATTGATTGATTTGCGAATGTTGAACCACACTTGCATCCTGGGGATAAATCCCACTTGGTCGTGGATGATCCTTTTAATGTATTGTTAGATCCTATTAACCAGGATATGTTGAGGATTTTGGAATCCATATTCATCAGGGATATCGGTCTGAAATTCTCCTTTTTGATGGGGTCTTTGCCTGGTTTGGGGATTAAGGTAATGCTGGCCTCATAGAATGAGTTTGGAAGTTTTCCTTCTGTTTCTATTTTTTGAAACAGCTTCAGTAGAATAGGTATTATTTCTTCTTTGAATGTTTGGTAGAATTCCCCACGGAATCCATCAGGCCCTGGACTCTTGTTTTTTGGGAGGTTTTTGATCACTGCTTCAATCTTGTTACCGGTTCTTGGCCTATTCAGGTTGTCAATTTCTTCCTGTTTCAGTCTTGGCAGCTTATAGGTTTCCAGGAAGGCCTCCATTTCATCCAGATTGCTCAGTTTATTGGCATATAGTTGGTGACAATAATTTCTAATAATTGTTTCTAATTCATTGGTGTTAGTCGTGATCTCTCCCCTTTCATTCATAATTTTATTAATTTGGGTCCTTTCTCTCTTCTTTTGGATAAGTCTGGCCAGTGGTTTATCAATCTTATTAATTCTTTCAAAGAACCAACTTCTAGTTTCATTGATCTGATCTACTGTGTTTCTGGTTTCTAATTCATTGATTTCTGCTCTAATTTTAATTATTTTTCTTTTAATGTGTGGCTTAGGTGTCATTTGTTGCTTTTTCTCTAGTTCTTTAAGGTGTAGAGTTAGTTGGTGAATTCGGGATTTTTCTATTTTTTTTGAGTGAGGCTTGGATGGCTATGTATTTCCCACTTAGGACCGCCTTTGCAGTATCCCATAGGTTTTGGACCGATGTGTTTTCGTTCTCATTGATATCCATGAATTGTTTAAGTTCTTCTTTGATTTCTTTGTTGACCCAAACATTCTTGAGCAGAGTGGTCTTTAGCTTCCAAGTGTTTGAATTTCTGCCAAATTTTTTCTTGTGATTGAGTTCCAGTTTTAGAGCATTGTGGTCTGAGAATATGCAGGGAATAATCTCAATCTTTTGGTATCAGTTGAGACCTGATTTGTGACCCAGTATATGGTCTATTCTGGAGAAAGTTCCATGTGTGCTCGAGAAGAATGAGTATTCTGTTGTTTTAGGGTGGAATGTTCTGTAAATATCTATGAGGTCCATCTGGTCCAATGTATCATTCAAAGCTCTTGTTTCCTTGTTGATTTTCTGCTTAGATGATCTGTCCATTGCTAAGAGTGGAGTATTGAGGTCTCCTATAATTAACGTATTGTTATCAATATGGCTCTTTATTTTGGTTAACAGTTGGCTTATGTAGATGGCTGCTATGTTGGGGGCATAGATATTTACAATTGTTAGATCTTCTTGGGGGCATAGATATTTACAATTGTTAGATCTTCTTGTTGGATAGACCCTTTAAGAATGATATAGTGTCCTTCTGTGTCTCTTATTACAGACTTTAGTTTAAAATCTAATTTGTCTGATATAAGAATTGCTACCCCAGCTTTCTTTTGAGGTCCGCTGGCTTGGAAGATGGATCTCCATCCCTTCACTTTCAGTCTGGATGTATCTTTACGTTCAAAATGAGTCTCTTGTGGACAGCATATGGATGGGTCCTGTCTTTTTATCCAATCTGCAACCCTGTGCCGTTTTATGGGAGCATTTAGGCCATTCACGTTGAGAGTGATTATTGAAAGATATGAATTAATTGTCATCATGTTGCCTGTGAAGACCTTGTTTTTATAGATTGTCCCTGTAAATTTCTGTTGTAGATCACTCTTGGGGTCTTTCTCCTTTTATAGAACCCCCCTTAATATTTCTTGCAGGGCTGGCTTAGTGGTCACATATTCTTTCAGCTTCTGCCGGTCGTGGAAGCTCTGCATCTCTCCATCCATGCTAAATGAAAGCCTTGCCGGATAAAGTATTCTTGGCTGCATGTTCTT
>NW_025413801.1:0-2016 GCF_002201575.2 Neomonachus schauinslandi
CGCCGCCGCCGCCGCCGCCGCCGCCGCCGCCGCCGCCGCCGCCGCCGCCGGGGGAGGAGGAAGGGAAGCAGCTACTCCGCAGCAGCGGCAGCAGCATCCCGGACAAGGAGGGGCAGGAAGCGCAGGCGCGGGGCGGGCGGGGCGGGGACGCGGGACCTGCGAGGGGCTCGCGCGTCCCCTGCCGGCGGGAGGACCGCGCGCCTAGCGCTCCCGGTCTGTCGCTGCCGGCTTCTCGTTGAGTACACCTCGTCCTTGCTCTCCCGTAGGCTGCTGCGCCGTTTCCGTTGCCCTCTTTTCCCTGTCTTTCCTTTCTGTCGGCTCTTGTAACTTCTCTCTCTTCTTCATCCTCCCCCCTTTTCCTTTTTCACTGCTCCTTTCCCTTCTTTCACTAAGCACAGTCCCCAAACACCACTGCAGTTTATTAGCCATCTATCCCCCAAACCTGTTACATTGTCAAGATAACATGCCCAAATCACTGTTGCAAACTCAAGATGTTGCTGGGACGCTCACAAGTCCCCGAGCCAGGCCTTTCCGTCACACCCTGTCAACTGGGGGCTCCTGTTCAGACCCAATCACGCCAAGGTCCCACCCTCTCCCCATGGGAGGTAGATTTCTTCGTCTTTCCCTGTCATGTCTGTCTTTCATAGGAAGAAATGTCATGTCTTTTCCACAGGAAACACACGAAATCAGTTATTTTTAGCCCTGATTGCTGCCTCATTCAGAGTTCAGCGGTTTTTATTCCGTTTCACTTTTAATATAAATAAATGGCATGCTCCTTTGGGGGAGAGAGTGAATTAAACCTCAAACAGTAGTAAGAAACTCCAAGATTGACACGCCAAAAGTTTAGGAATTATGGACTCGGGCAGGGTGTTTTGCCACTTCCAGTTGAAAGCATTTAAGGATACAGAAAATCACTGCTGTGATTCTTCGCCAGGGATTTGTTTAGCAAATTCCTCAGCGTGAATTTGAGCACCTTAGAACACAGGGTTCTAAATATGATAGGAGCTGGCACATTTGCTGAGAATGATCACGTAACCCACCGGATTTCAGCTTTATTTAGAACTGGGTTTGGTAATGCATAGTACATGTGGATGTTACTCTACAAACCTGATTTGTAAAAATCTTGTATTGCCCATAAATTAATTGTAGGAGAGTCCTTTTAGCTTTCCAAAAGCAATCATAATAGTTTTTTCTTTTTTCACTAGTTCTTATGATATTTGAAATATGATTGGATCTCTATAATTTTAAATCTCTATAATTTTAAACACAGCTCCATCATTTACAATCAAGGAACCACTCTCAACTGTGGGTTTCTCTCCTCTGCCAAAGGAAGGAGAGTAGTGACCCCTCTTGCTATTTAGCAATGTCAGAAAGCAAGCACATCCCTCTTGGCGTATGCATGGCCTCATCAGTCCTGACGTCCATACCAAACTTTGGTGGGAGTCCCTCCTGTTCTCCAGTGTGTCCATGACAGACATGTTGGTCACTGATAATGATGCACACCTGGTATTTTTGTAATGATCTGTGGGCTGAAGAGCTAGTTGTGAAGTTTGTGCTCTGTGCAATTACTCATAGTCAATATACTGTGGTAAGGGAAACTTGAACTGTTGGGGAAATGGTGTTACTTAACTAAATTGTGGTAACTGAAATTTCTGCTTATCCAAGACTGCAAAGAGAGTACTGTCTGTACCAAAAAGCATTCATTATAATAAGGGTGGGAATCAGATTGCATCATTCTCTGCTAACAGAACTCTGAGTTTTGTTCAGACACTCACACTGCTCTGTCAAGTCATGTGCTTTAGGTAAAGCGTGCCCGAGCTTCAGGACCAGGGGGGAGAATGTTGTTTTGTCTCAGTCAATCACTCAAAATCTATTCTCCTTGCCAGTAAGTGGCTCAAAAAAGGTCATTTGACCAAAGTCTGGTCAATGAGAAATGCAGGGAAATCTTTAAGAGGGCAGAGCTTCTGGTAAAAGGTTTTGCAGCTCTTCAAAAAAGACTCAAGGGTCGGTGGGGGG